>NW_021318693.1:7064519-7110841 GCF_001605985.2 Dendrobium catenatum
CGTTGCCCTTCTCCAAGGGACTTCAAATCACGAGCCCGGACCCATCCTGCGGCTGGTGACAACTCTGATTCCTCTCCATAGGAATCTCACTAACGCTCTCTCACAAGAACACAAGTGTGGACACAAATTTTTAATATCAATTCTTCATCCCTATTACAATAGCTTAAGGCCCTATATATAGGCCACAACATGAGAAAAATCAAAATTACAAAATTGCCCCTTGGGCCACAACACTCAAATAAGTTATCCTAGGGGTAAAACAGGAAATACATCAAATAAGAATTAAAATGCATAAAATAACTCATAATTGAAAATTTAAATAATGGCCGTTGATTTATGACGCCGCCTGTGATAGATGCGTCAAATCTTCGTACCGATGTCCGCATCATAATCGTTTGAATGAAACGAATGAAATAGGGCACAATAGCTGAACTGGCCGGTTATTGAAAATCGGGACCGGTTCAACAGTTCGGTGGTCGAACCGTCAATTCTAGTTGTTTGATACCGGTTTTCTGCGAAAGCGGTTCTAACATAAACCGTAACTGGTCAATTCCTGTCCGATTTTAAAAGCCTTGGTTATGTGTCATCAATTTATGATTAAATTTGTATTTTTTATTTGATGTTAATTGTTTATTTATATCAATTATTAATATGACTAGTGGCACAAAAAGGAAAGATTATGCATGAAAATATAACACTCAAGTTGAAGTGCCAAGCGAAGGTGCGAAGAAGATATATGTTTATATGAAATGTAATTTCTGCGAGAAGCGCATAACTAGTTGTGTCAAGAGGTTGAAGGATCACCTAATATGTATGCATGTCAATGTTGTACCGTATGCAAATGTATCTTGTGAATTGAAAAAGAAATGTATATATTACTTAAAAAAATTTGCCACCACAAAAGTGTTCACACAAAAAAATATGAAAGAGATGATAGAAAATTCTTCTTATTATAGTTCACAGCATGAAGGTTCTAATAGTGTAAGTCAGCTACTTTCTTCTAACCGAGGCACTCGGGGACCCATGGATAGATTTATGGTTAATATTGATGTTGAGGAAAATACAAACACTCAGGATATTCCTTCTCCTACTACTACAAAGGAACTCAGGAGCTGAATTTGTTTAATTATTGTCATATTCATCTATGAAAATGGTATAACATTCAATGTTATTAAGAGTCCATCATGAATCAATATGCTACGATATGTTGGAAGCTATGATATATGATTACAACTTCCAAGAATGTATGTGCTGAGGACTTAAATGCTAAATGAGGAGGTTAAAACAACTTTAAAAATGGTGGATGAAGTTAAAAATACTTGGATTGAGACAGAGGTGACAATAATATCAGATGGTTGGTTAGATATTTGACATAGAAATATTATTAATTTCTTAGTTAACAATCCATATGAAATTGTTTTTCTAAAATCAATGGATGCTTCAAATTTTACAAAGGGTGCACAACTATTGTTTGAAATGTTGGATATAGTTGTGGAGGAAATATAAGAGAAATTAGTAGTACAAGTTGTTACTGATAATGCAAGTGGATACAAAGCTGTAGGAAGATTGTTAATAGAGAAGAGACCTCACCTTTACTGGACTGTATGTGCTGCACATTGCATTGATTTAATGCTTGAGAGGTTGAGATAGTTGCCTCATCATAAATTTAGCCCTTTTAAATGCCCAATTCATTAATAAGTTCATTTACAATTACTCTTGGGTACTCAGTTTTATGAGAAAATTTATTGAAAAGGAAATTATTCGACCTGCTATTTTGAGATTTAATACTGCATATTTACCATCGCAGATATTTAAGGAATTAAGACGACCTTTGGAAGCTATGTTTGCTTCTAAAGAATGGAATAAAAGTTTATGGACCAAAAAACAAGAGGAAAATAGGTTAAGAAGATTGTTATGAAAGATGATTCATTTTGGTGTATTACAAATTATGTTTTAAAGATAACATGACTATTAGTTAAGGTGCTTAGAATAGTTGATGGTGAGAGGGCCCCGATTATGAGATTTATTTATAAACTAATGAATATGGCTAAAAAAGATATAACAAAAGATTTGAGAAGTGAAGAAGGTGACTACAAAGAAATATAAAAAATTATAGATAAAAAGTGGGATCGCCTATGACACCAATACTTACATGCTGTTACATACTATTTAAACTCTCAATTTTATTATGATAATAACTTTCATGTTGATAAAGATGTGAAAACTAGTTTGTATTCATGTATGGACAGACTTATTTCTAAGTGGACTACCCCAGAATGAATAATCAACTTGAGGATTTTCATTTGAAGATGAAAATTCTTGGATTTAGAGCAGCGCAAACATGCTACAAAACACGATCTTCCAGTATGTTTATTATTTGTATATTTATAATTTTAAATTTTAATGTATGTCAAACTCTTATATTTTAATTTATATTCATGATATACTTTTCATTTTCATGTAGAATATTGGTGAGCTCAATTTGAAGATGATGTTCTTGAATTATAAGCTTTTGCAGTTAAAGTTCTTAGCCTAACATGTTTGGCTTCTGCATATAAGCGTAATTGGAGCACTTTCAACCAAATTCAAATAAAGAGAAGAAATTGATTGACTGCAGATTGAATGAACAAATTAATATATGTTATGTTTAAAAAAAATTTGAAGGATAAACATCGCAAATTACAGAAGCAAGGAAATAGAGATAGTGAAATTGACCTTTTGGTTGATGATTTACAATCTGATGATGAATGTGTTACTCTTAAGAATACTGATGTTCCTGAAGTTGAAGTTGAAGCTGAAGGAGAAATTCATGTCAATCAGGAGAATGAAACAACCATTATAGATATTGAAAGGTTTGCTGAATTGATGTTATTTTTTAACTCCCAAGTATACAAAAGAAAGAAATAAAGCGAGATTGAAGCTTAAAAAAATTAAAAGTATTCTTAAATATAATGAATTATTTTTATGTTATTATTATTTCATTTTAGAACTAATGAATTATTAACTGATATAAGGGATAATGAAAAAAATATTATAGATGGAGAATAGTTTGAGGATGCTTTGAAATAAATTATGAGGGGTTTTTTTGACGACAATCAAAGTGAAGATGAGCTTGCATTGAGTCTTGATCCTAAGGGTGTGTTTTATTTTTAAGTGAGTTTATTTTGAATCTTGTGTTTCAATAATATTATCTTTAGAACAAATCATCAAGTTCATAATTGACTTAATATTTTGTCATATTTTGTCATTATTTATAATTTTAAATTGTCTTATTTTTTCGTTTTGAGGCTTACGCCTCGGTCAGCCTCGAGGCTTACGACGCCTCGATTTCTGATTTTGACTTTTAAAACCTTCTGCATCAATTCTCCCCTAGTGGAAGAATCTCATCCCCTGATGAGAATGCTTAAGAACTTCCATGATGTTTCGAATGCGCTATTTCTGACGTGAGATCTTCCTCTTGTATTGGAACTTCGGCTTATTGATTGATTTGATTGTCCATATTTTTTAATTAATTTATTATTATTTTTTAAAAAATAGAAGGAAAAAAAGACTTACATGACAATCCAAGCTCTCTGATGCCAAATTGATGCAATCTAATTAAACAAACTAGAATTGCAAACTAAAGACTTCTTTTTCTTAAAACATAGACAAACAAAACCTTAGAACATAACCAGACCTTACAACTTCAAATAAAAGGACACAACAACTTATATCAAATTAAAAAAAAAAGGACACAACAACGCCATATGACTAATCAAAGATTCGAGAAGAAATATATAGGTGGAATGAGAACCGTGGAGAGAAGAATAGATAGAAGTTCGAGACGAAGTTTTAGAAGATAGGAAGGTAGGGGAAAATAGCTTGCAAGCTATATAAACCTGCAGGTTTCACATTCCAAATATTATTCACAATTCACCCTCTCCAACTCTAAAGGAAATCAACAACCTTATATAGGAGAAAAAGGAGAAAAATATATTAAATGCTTTCCTTAATGAGCCACCCAAATCATCCAATAAAATGAACCCAAAACAGCCCACTTAATGTGAAATTAAAACACTTTAGCAGAGGAATCATCAAGGAACAACACACGAACAGCCATCATATTGAAAAACGAGACAGCAACATGGAGGAAATAAACAACCAGCATAGAGAAAAACAGGACAACAACAAGGGGAAATAAACAACCAACGTAGGGAAAGCTAGCAGCAGGGAAAAAGGAACCAATATGGGGAAGACCAACAACCAATCATGGGAAGACTAAACAACCACATGGGAAGACCAAACAACCACAAAAAAACCCACTAAATCAGCACCTATCTTGACTGCATCCCAGGAGAAGGGAATGGTAGTTGGTAGAAATCAAGTTTTGTTAAAATTTTGTAGGAAAGGGCTGTGTTTTTATTTTGGGTTTTGACCAAGGTTCCTCTTGGGGCATGTTTATTGGGTTTAGCTTATTTTTTAGTCCTAAAGCTTCAAGTCATTCATTTATTAGGTTTGAATTTATTATTTAATGGCACGGTTTTTTTTTTTAATGTCAGAATAGTTGAGATAGACTGACTGTTTAATCGGATGAAGAAATGAAGGAATTTGAATGATAGAGAACCTTAGAAATGTTTAATTTTTCTCGCTTCAAGTCATTTACTTATCAGGTTTGCAATTATTATTTAATGATATGATGTTAGTTGGTGTCAGGATAATAGAGATAGACTGCCTGCTTAGTCAAGTAGATAAATGAAAGAATTTGAGTCATATAGAATTGTAATTAAAGCGTCTGAAAAAAAGAAATGTTAGATTTTTCCTGCTCAAAAGTATGAATCGTGTGAGCTTAATAAATTTCTATGGCAATGCAGAGGAGATAGTAGGTATACCAACATTTAACAAAAATAGATTTTGTACCGCTTGAATGCTATTTGATTATGCCACAATATGTGAAGAAAATGTAGTATCATTTCAGTTTCACTAACAATACTTTGTTGACAACATCACCTTTGATGTTGTTCTCTAAAGCTAATCATTAGGGAGATGATCCTACATTTTTGGGAGCAAAGTGTGCTTGACCTCCTTAATGATGCATTCCTCCACAATATGTGATTTATCGCATTTTTATTTCACTCCCTCTATAAGAGCATAACCCACCTGTGGTTGAAGAATTTTGTACGTGACTCTAATCTATTAGTCAATATCTGAAAATTGATCACATGAAATGCAGATGGTTTAACAGGATAAAAGAATTGATTGTCGCTAATTTTCTTTATATAAATAAGAGCATATTTAGAATAGAATATTTTCTTAAACAATTCTACTAGAGTTTTAGTCTTTGCATTTTAACTTTCAATCACAGGCAGGTTGTGTGCTCATTTTTAAAGAATAAGAGATGACGTGCAAATGAGGTAAACTGTAGAAGGTATAGATGCACTTTACCATGTTTTAGTATGAGTAGGTGTTTCATTGATTGCCAAAAATGTTTTTGTTATGATTATTGCGTAAGCATGGCTTTGTAAAGCAAAGCTTAAACAGGAATGTCAGTTATGTTAGAGATCATACCTTGAATGTTGAACATTGGAAAGAAGCATATCCCTGTTTGTGCTAAGGAATTGTGCATTCTCTTCTTACATTGGCATCATTCCTTTCTAATGAATTGATTTTCTCCCAATGGTCCAGGATTAAGTAATGAGGGTTACTAGCAAGCCTTCTTGTAGTCTGGGTGCTTCTATTCTATACTTAAGATAGAGTAGGGGTAACTCATAACCCTTCTTTAAATGCATATAAAGGAAACTTTATAGATTTATTAGAGAAACCCAGAATTGATTTGCTTTAGAATTTAATTTAGGAAATGTGTTTGCTCACAACTTGTAGGAAAGACCTGATATTTTAATTGTTATGATATTATTGTTTAGGAAATCTAATCTTTGATGGTGGAGCTTCTATCTAATTTGATTTTCAATTTGGATCAATGCTGATTTAGGTTTGATAGCAACAGATTTTATTTGCTACACTTAAAACTTAAAAAAACTAATTATCGTGTCCACAATTATGCGCTTGATGAAGAATTAGGGTGTTCCTATTATGCTTTAACCAGATGATCTATGTTAGGATGCAATTAGGTTTTCCTACGATAAATGCCATTCATGTAATAAACATGCAAGAGGATCCTAGTACATGGAATATGTTAATAACTGAAATAATCTTACTTGAAGGTGGTGAATTTTTTAATCTTTATTTTGCTTTGAGGATGATGAATTTATTCATCCTTTGCCTTTGATATTCTCTTGATATTCCTCTAGCTGATTCCTCCTTGATTTTCCCTCTATTCTTATCATCTCTTGTTCTATCATTTTTTCTCTATTTTTTCTTCCTTCCCTCTTTTGGTCTTTGTTTGATGCACATGAGAGAGATAATCCAAAAAATTAGGGAGATAATAACAAGTGAGTGAGAAATAATATGTTAATGAACTTCTATCCTTGTTAACTTTTGTTTTCCCCCAGTTCTTAATTCTTTTGATGTTAATTTTAGTTTTATTAGTCTTATTGGTGCATCTTCTACTCTCCCTTGTACATACCTAGACCACATAAGTATATTTTTAACTACTTTACCTAGACCACATAAGTATATTTTTAACTACTTTATCTTTAATAGGTATTATTGTCATGGTCATCCCCATAGAGTTATTTTTTAATCAATCATTCTTTGTTTTAATGCACATTCATTGCAACGTTCTAATTTATGTTTTTATCAACTTAACTTGATGGAATCTTTATCACCTATGAGTCTATGACCCCCAATCATATGACAAAGCTAATCTGAGTGCAATTCTATTTCGTATACATTTATTCTGTATTATATTCTATTATTCTCTGATAGCATAATGCTCCTATATCACATCTTTAATCAACCACTTAGTCTTAATTCTAAAAGTTATATCACCATAGTTTTATCTTTCTCCTTATTTAAGTATAGATCTCACCAATTAGGATTATGCCATTTGTAAATAGCATACACCAATGCATACCTTATTTTGACTATTTTTGGTATGCATCTCTATAACCAATATAGAAGGAGATATACTTTTAATAATGTTCCTTGGCAAATACTTCGGTCACTCCTTAATTATTTATAATGTTAGACCATGCTTCACCATACAAATATTTAGTAACTTCACTGAGCCTTTTGCATTTGGAACTTGGATGCTGTATTTTCTTTTAGATCTATCCTTAAATCTAGATTTAATAACTTGAAGACTATTCAGCTGTGCAGAGTCCCTTGCCTTTATAACTAAAAATGAATCTTAGCTATTGTCCTGACAACAACAAGATGACACGGTAAGAGGAATAAATGGAAATTAATTAGAGAATATTTTCCTATTTCAGTTGGATTACATCAAGGATCAACCTTAAGCCCATATTTTTTTGCTTTAGTCATGGATGCTCTCACTAGACATTTGTAAGAGGTTGTACCCTGGTGTATGTTTTTGGCTGATGATATTTTTGTTGTTGATAAGACTAGAGAGGGAGTTATAGGTATACTTGAATTATGGAGGTCAACCTTAGAGTCTAAAGGTTTTTGTTTGAGTAGATCTAAAATTGAATATATGGAGTATAGTTTTAGTAATAATAGATTTAGTGGGGGGATTGTGACCTTGGGTGGTCAAGTCATAAATAAGAGTAAACATTTTAGATATCTTGGGTCTATTGTTTAGAGTGATGGTGAAATAGATGGAGATATTATTGATAGAATTCAAGTTGGATGGTTGAAGTGGAGGAATGCATCGGGCTTGTTGTGTGATAGAAAAGTCCCTTTGAAACTTAAGGGAAAATTCTATTAAGATGGTAGTGAGACCTGCAATGCTTTATGGTGTAGAACGTTGGCCATTAAAAGAGAAGCATAATATTAATTGTTGCAGAGATGAGGACCAGCCTTAAGCCCATATCTTTTTGCTTTAGTCATGGATGTTCTCACTATACATTTGCAAGAGGATGTACCTTAATGATATTGTTCTTGTTGATAAGACTAGAGAGGGAGTTGAAGGTAAACTTGAATTATGGAGGTTGACCTTAGAGTCTAAAAGTTTTCACTTGAGTAGATCTTAAACAAAATATATGGAGTGTAATTTTAGTAGTAATAGACCTAGTGAGGGGATTGTGATTTTGGGCGATCAAGTCATTATTAAGAGTACACGTTTTAGATATATTGGATTTATTGTTCAGAGTGATGGTGAAATAAATGTGGATATTATCAGCAGAATTCAAGTTGGATGGTTGAAGTAGAGGAATGCATCGGGCTTGTTGTGTGATAGAAAAATACCCCTTAAGGGAAAATTCTATAAGATGGGTAGGTAGTTTAGTATTTTGGAAGTAGGGCCGACATCTAGAGAGCTTCCTAATTGACCCTGGACTTATGAAGGGTGAATGCTCCTAGAGCTAATGCAATTAAAATTTTAATTTAATGAGTTTCTAATGCAATGCATGCTAATTGAAAAGTTTAAATCAGATATGCTTCAGAGTTTAAAAACAAGCTTATAGAAAAATAATTTTTAGAAAAGACTGGGCCTCCCAGGTCCGGCACTTCATCCTTATAGGCCAGATTATCCGGACTCTACCTGCAGGCAGGGAGATGTCTTATTAGAAGGAGAGAGAAGAATGCATTTAATATGCATGTGACCCCGGACTGTTCCGGCAGTTTCCTAGGTCGTTAGGTTTCTAAATTATTTAAGCCTTAAAATATTAGTCTTTAATTACAAGTAAAAACTATTTTTTTAGTACTTAGAGAGCCTAACGAAAATAGACCATACACATGAAAGAAATAAACCTAGAAAAAACAGGTAAGTTCTAATGCGCATGAAAAATATACACATCGATATAAATCCACCATAAAAAGTAAAGTAAGAAAAGTTCACAGCAAGTACAGTATAAGTACAACCCAGGGTCTGTAGAAAAGTAGTGGTGGCCATGTTCCATCGACAACAACCTGGATTCTAATCATAGTAAATGATGTAAGTCTTAAAAGCCGGGTATTTCATTTAAAAGTCTCTATCTTCGAGTGGACTGTCCTTCTCCGGATCACCTCCTTTTGAATCGTCTCTTTCGGGCTCCGTCTGGTTCGTCCCCCAGAAGGGTACCCAAATGACTAAGAAATTCCCCGAGAAGGGGCATCTCTTATTCTCTTTGGGTACCTTATATTTGAAATGCTGGATTTTTAGACTTTCACAACTCAATATAAATATAAATTACATTTGAAAAATAGAAAATCTAGACCCGGACTCCTGCATGGTTATCCTAATAAAAATCATCTCAAGCAGTTTATATTACATCACAAGCAGTTAATAGATGCAGAAATATAAACACGCTTGGCCACGCTCTTTTAATTTTAAAGGGGGCTGAGCAGTTTCTAGAGCATATGCAAAAAATAATATTAGTATTAAAAGCTTTAAATCATTACTGCCACTTTTTTTTTAGCGCTGCAGGAATGTGGCCACATGCATAAGACTAGATTAATACGAAGACGGTCCTAGCCCATGGACGTTCTAACGCACAAATCACATATGCAAAGTATAAAAAGCATAATAAAGAAATAAACAATAATCACCACAAGTTAAAACAATCAAACAAATCAATATTCGTGCAATAAGACAGATCATCATAGAAAGTATAAAGAAAAATAGAAAAAGGTAAACACCGGCCCTAATCCTAGAGCTAGAAGTGGTGCCCTAGCACATCTATGTGTGTGTAGCAGGCTTGTGTGGCTTTGGATAGGTCCTATGTAGGGTACTTAATTCAAGTTGTCTAAGGTTTAGATTTGTTGAAGGCTAAAAGGGGAAGCTTTAATTGAAGTATAAATATTAATGAATTAGGATCTATTTTATTTCATTTTAGTTTGTTGATCAGTTTTAATGCTTAGGATAGTGATAATTAAAATTTAAGTTATATTAGCCAATTTTGGAAAGTCTCGGGTCCTAGGTGCTAGGCTGAGGGGTCCAAAATGTCACTATGGGAAATATGCTAGGTTTGGGGGTTCTAGCACTTTTTAAAAAGATATATAGATCTAAGTGTAGTGACTTAGATCTAAATTTTTTTTTGAGAAATTCTTACCGTTAGATCTTCGAGGTCTTCAAACGGTTGAGCTTGTAGATTGTCCTCGTATGTTTCTCTAGTTGAAATCACGAACAAATTTACTCTAGGTCAACCGGCTCGAGGCCTTAGACGGATCTAGCCTTGATCTCGCTGGAAAGTCGCCGCCGGTGGGGTTTGACTGGTAGATTTGAGTGGAAGAAGGTGCGGATAAGTTGGAAAAGCTCTTACCAAAAAAAAGTTCGAGTTGAGAGTGGCTAGGGAGAAAATAAAAGAAAAAGATCATTTGAAATCCTATTTCCCTCTATTTAAAATCTATACTCATGATCAACGGCTTAGAACTATCATATGGCTCATTTTGTGCCGCTTTCTCAATTTTATTGTGCTTTGCACAATCTTTTAATTATTTGATGCACTTTTTTCATTTTATAGAGATAGAGGTATAGGTAGTAGAGAGGACAACCACCTCGGCAGTCAGTTGATACAGCTCCAGTTGTTAGCCCGACGATAGTTACTCCTGCTGTTGGACGACGCCCACGTCATCCCGGACAGAGATAGCAGCATGAGCCTGCTCAACCCTAGACTAGTCCAGTTGTGGTAGCCCCTCAGCAACCTGTTAATCCTACGGAGTCCTGCCACAGTAGGTGGGTTTGGAGACGTTGACAGGAGGATACTTCTGTCGAGCTAGTACCGTCAGTGGAGACATTACGACCAGTTGAGGCAGTACAGTCAATTGAGTCAATACAGTCAATAGAGGCAGTTCAGCCAGTGGATATAGTAGATCAAATGAATATAGTAGTTTCTTTCGGGTCTGAGTTGGTCCCGAAGACTTGTGATGTGGATACAGTAACTCCTCCTGATGGATCACCAGACCGAGTTGAGACAGCTTTAGCTCTTGGCCCCTATAGGATCACTTTCCCTCCTGGTTTCGTTCCTTCATGTTTTAGAGTTTTTGATGGGTTTGGGAACCCGAGGCAGCATGTGGCTTAGTACTGTGCTATATGTTGCAACATAGGAGGAAACGATGCCCTGATGTTGTGGTTGTTTGTTAGTAGAGAAATTCTTACCGTTAGATCTTCGAGGTCTTCAAACGATTGAGCTTGTAGATTGTCCTCGTATGTTTCTCTAGTTGAAATCACGAACAAATTTACTCTAGGTCAATCGGCTCGAGGCCTTAGACGGATCTAGCCTTGATCTCGCTGGAAAGTCGCCGCCGGTGGGGTTTGATCGGTAGATTTGAGTGGAAGAAGGTGCGGATAAGTTGGAAAAGCTCTTACCAAAAAAAAGTTCGAGTTGAGAGCGGCTAGGGAGAAAATAAAAGAAAAAGATCATTTGAAATCCTATTTCCCTCTATTTAAAATCTATACTTATGATCAACGGCTTAGAACTATCATATGGCTCATTTTGTGCCGCTTTCTCAATTTTATTGTGCTTTGCACAATCTTTTAATTATTTGATGCACTTTTTTCATTTTATAAAGACAGAGGTATAGGTAGCAGAGAGGACAACCACCTCGGCAGTCAGTTGATACAGTTCCAGTTGTTAGCCCGACGATAGTTACTCTTGCTGTTGGACGACGCCCACGTCATCCCGGACAGAGATAGCAGTAGGAGCCTGCTCAACCCTAGACTAGTCCAGTTGTGGTAGCCCCTCAGCAACCTGTTAATCGTACGGAGTCCCGCTACAGTAGGTGGGTTTGGAGACGTCGACAGGAGGATACTTCTGTCGAGCTAGTACAGTCGGTGGAGACATTACGACCTGTTGAGGCAGTACAGTCAATTGAGGCAATGCAGTCAATAGAGGCAGTTCAGCCAGTGGATATAGTAGATCAAATGAATATAGTAATTTCTTTCGGGTCTGAGTTGGTCCCGAAGTCTTGTGATGTGGATACAGTAACTCCTCCCGATGGATCACCAGACCGAGTTGAGACAGCTTTAGCTCTTGGCCCCTATAGGATCACTTTCCCTATGAGTCCCTATATAGAGGCACTCCGTCGGGCCTTCTCAGAGGATGACACACTCGAAGATGAGTCAGATGAGGACGTACCAGTATATCGGGCCTTCGTGATTATGCGTCGTGGTCACTCAGACGAGCAGAGAGAGCCCGAGGATGAGGATGAGCAAGGAGACCCCGAGGTGGGAGGATCTCTGAGATCAGTAGCTACGGATGCCACAGTCTTGCACTTACAGACTCAGATGGTTGAGATGGCCAAGGCCATGACAGCGATGACTGCCCAGTTGACAGCTTTGGGGGCTACACCCCAGGTGACGGGCGTAGGTACCCCTACTACGTCCAGAGTTGAGCCAATAGTACCGCCAATAGCACCAGACCCTGTAAGAGTGGATAGGGTCCAGAGGGCAGTTCCTACAGCACCTGCAGTAGTCCAAAGTCAGCCATCACAGTTGTCAGCGGGTTAGATTCAAGATTTGATAGCTAAGAAAGTAGAGCAGGCGATTTCCTCCAGGAAGACTGGAGAGGCTGTTAGTAGATGGCGTCTTTATACTATTGAGTACGAGCAGGAGCCCTACCCTCCTGGTTTCGTTCCTTCATGTTTTAGAGTTTTTGATGGGTTTGGGAACCCGAGGCAGCATGTGGCTTAGTATTGTGCTATATGTTGCAACATAGGAGGAAACGATGCCCTGATGTTGTGGTTGTTTGTTAGTAGTTTGATTGGGGTAGCGTTTGCTTGGTACACTGACCTCCTCAACAACTTAGTCCCGACATTTGCAGAGTTGGAGCAGCTGTTTATACAGAGGTTTGTCTGTGTAGAACATCGGGCCACAATAGGGGAGTTAGTGGTTACTAAACAATGTCCTCGAGAGCCATTATAGGATTACATAGTCAGATGGAGAAATCTTAGCCTATAGTGTGAGCTCCAATTACAAGAGCA
Organism: Dendrobium catenatum; assembly: GCF_001605985.2. Taxonomy (NCBI): domain Eukaryota; kingdom Viridiplantae; phylum Streptophyta; class Magnoliopsida; order Asparagales; family Orchidaceae; genus Dendrobium; species Dendrobium catenatum. The sequence goes on from NW_021318693.1 coordinate 7,077,474, forward strand.
GCATGAAGTATATATTTTGCTAAAGAATACAGATGGCCCTATAGCACCTTACATGAAAGGTTTTAGTATAAGAACCTTCAAAAAATTGCTAACTAAAGTGATCAGTTTGTAGGATAGTATACCCGATGCAGTCCCTCCTAAGGTTGAGAGTCAACCTTTGCGTAGACCTCAGCGACAGGAGTCTTCAGGGGCACCTCCTCCTAGGAAAGGGGAGGTACACAGTACATATGGGCCACCAGATAAGGGAAAGAAGCCCGTGAGCAGTGCACTACAACCACGACCGTAGGTTCAGCAATCTAGACCCCCTTATATAACCTCAGAGAGGCAATTGTCTTTATAGGAGAGACTTAATAAAGAATATCCCTTTAAAAGAGAAAGCATAAGGAAGATATTTAAGTTCCTTATTAAGAAAAATATCTTGACATTCCCATTTAATAAGAAGGCGGATGAAGAAGAGCAAACATCCACTATATTGCTCCTTTCACCGACATATTAGGCATGCACTTGAAGATTGTTTTGTTTTCAAGGATAAGGTGGAGAGTCTTATGGCCACTGGGAAGATACATATTCAGGATAGTGATCTGGTGCAGCCTTAGGGCAAGGCTACTCAGACAGTGCAGCTGATTTCAAACTCCAGCCACCGTGACAGTCAGAGTTACAGTCAGGGCAGTAGTAGCAGGTCATCCCACAGTTCTGGAGGAGAGTGACAACTAGCATTCTCCAAGAAGACCTAATAGATGATTAAGCAAGCTGTATAGAGTTCAGAGGCAGTTGAGAGGAGGTCTCCCCAGGCCAAGTCGACAATTGCCACTCCAGTTTCTTTGCTAGTATCCGTTTCTTCTCTTCCTTCTTCTGTTATAGTGCCAGATGAGCACATTTCTTTTTCTGCTTTTATTTGTACTAAAAAAATATATGAAAGAGAAAAGATTATTGTGACCACAGAAGGGAAGGGGGCACAACACTTACGCTGAAGGACTTTTGAGTTATTTTTGCTTTCTTGCATCTTCTAGCTCTAATATCTTTATAGTGATGACTGATGAAAGAGTATGATCTCTCTATCTCATTCCATGTGTGAAGAGATTTCTTTTTTTTAATTAAAATTTATTTTAAATTGAAATTGAATTTAGAAGTGAAAATTTTCTTTGTTATCTTGTAATTCTATCTCATATATAACTTTAACATGCTGATGAATAAACTTAATAATTTTCTCAATTAAGTTAATTTTTATCACAAGATCGGATTTGTTTTGTAGATTTTTCTTCCTTGTATGAGAGAAGTGAGTTTTCTTCTCTTGTATTTGTAAGATGATCTTACAACTGAGAGAGTTTTCTTTTAGAGATTTGAAAAAGAAGGCGGTTACAAAAAATTGAAAAGATGTGTAAAATGCATCAAAATTGAAAGATGCACAAAGTGCATCAAATAATTAAAAAATTATGCAAAGCACATTAAAATTGAGAAAACGACACAAAATGAGCCCTAGGATGGATCTAAGCCGTTGATTATGAGTATAGAGCTTTAAATAGAGGGAATTAGGGTTTCAATGATCTTTTTCTTTTATTCTCTCTCTAGCCTCTTTCAACCCGAACTTTTTTTTTGGTGAGAGCTCTTCCAATTTCTCCGCACCTTCTTCCACTCAAATCCACCAGTCAAACCCTGCCGGCGCCGACTTTCCGGCGAGATCAAGCCCTCGAGCCGGTTGACCTAGAGTTCATTTGTTCGTGATTTCAATTAAAGAAACATGCGAGGACAATCTACAAGCTCAATCGTTTGAAGACCTCGAAGATCTAACGGTAAGAATTTCTCAAAAAAAAAATTAGATCTGGGTCACTACACTTAGATCTATATAGCTTTTTAAAAAGTGTTAGAACCTTCAAACCTGGCCTATTTTTCATAGTGATATTTTGGACCTTAGCCTAGCACCTAGGAGGACCCGAGACTTTTTAAAATTGACTAATATAACTTAAACTTCAATTATAACTACCCTAAGCATTAAAATTGATCCACAAACTAAAATGAAATAAAATAGATCATAATTCATTAATATTTATACTTCAATTAAAGCTTCCCCCTTTTTGCTTTCAACAAATATGAATTTTAGGCAACTTGGATTAAGTACCCTACATAGGACCTATCCAAAGCCACACAAGCCTGCTACACACACATAGATGTGCTAGGGCATCACTTCTAGCTTTAGGATTAGGGCCGATGTTTACCTTTTTCTGCTTTCCTTTCTGTTTTTATGATGATCTTGCTTGTGACATGAATGTTGATTTGTTTGATTGCTTTGACTTGTGGTGATGATTGTTTATTTCTTTATTATGTTTTCTATGCTTTACTTATGTGATTTGTGCGTTAGAATGTCCATGGGCTATGACCGTCTTTGTACTAATCCAGCCTTATGTAGGTGGCCGCGCTCATGCAACACTAATAAAAAAAAAGGGGCAGTAATGATTTAAAGCTTTTAATACTAATATTATTTTTTGCAGATGCTCCAGAAACTGCTCAGCCCCCTTTAAAATTAAAAGAGCATGACCAAGCGTGTTTATATTTCTGCATCTATTAATTGCTTGTGATGTGATATAAATTGTTTGAGATGATTTTTATTAGGATAACCATGTAGAAGTCCGAGTCTAGATTTTCTATTTTTCAAATTCAATTTATATTCATATTGAGTTGTGAAAGTCTAAAAGTTTGGCATTTCAAATATAAGGTACCCAAAGAGAATAAGAAAGGCCCATTCTTGGGGATTTTTTTAATCATTTGGGTACACTTCTGGGGGACAAACCATATGGAGCCCGAAGGAGATGATCCAAAAGGAGGTGAACCGGAGAAGGACAATCCACTTGAAGACGGAGACTTGAAGATAAAATGCCCGGCTTTTAAGACTTGCGTTATTTACTAGGATTAGAATTCAAGTTGTTATCGGTGAAGCTTGGCCACCACTACTTTTTTGCAGACATTGGGTTGTACTTATACGACACTTGCCATGGACTTTTTTTACTTTACTTTTTCTGGTGAATTTATTTTGATGTATTTGTTTTTCATGCGCATTAGAACTACATGCTTTTTTTAGGTTTATTTCTTGCATATGTATGACATGTTTTCGTTAGGCTCTCTAAGGACTAAAAAAATATTTTTTACTCGTAATTAAAGACAAATATTTTAAGACTTAAATAATTTAGAAACCTAACGATCTAGGGAACTGTCGGAACCGTCCGGGGTGCATGCATATTAAATGCATTCTTCTCTCTCCTTCTAAGAAGATACAAGGCCACTTAGGAGCCCTCAAGACGTCGGCCTTAACTTCCGAAAAAACTAATCCACCCATCTATCTTTCATAAAAGACTGGACAACATGATTTTGAATCGATTAGGTGGTTAGCTGGCTCCCTAATCCTGGCCGGGGTAAGTTCAGGTTTTGCACTGCATTAGCTATGACACAGGTGTTAGTGTTGTGTGTAGAACACTAAATCCAAGTTAGATTTAGGATTCAAGGCTTCTACATTAGGTCTCGTAGTACGCCTAAATGGTAGATAAATTTCCTTCTCTTCAGGGGCTATAAATTCTGTTTATCTGCGTCACATAGATGGCGCCACTTTCATCCTTTTTCTTTGCGTGTTTTGGGTGATTGTTTTCTTTTCTCCACTTTCTCAATGCCTTAGTCCCTCCAGATGCTGAGATGAACCTCGCATGTTGATTAAACCCCTTTAGCCTGTCTTTCTTTTTTAGTAGGAATTTCCTAGTCTCCCTTTTGTGTGCCAATCAAGCTTGTGAGGCCTGCAATGCTTTATAGTGTCGAATGTTGACCATTAAAAGAGAAGCATAATACTAAGTTAAGTGTGACAGAGATGAGGATGCTCATGTGGATGAATGACTTTACCCTTAGAGATAGGATACGAAATGAGCATATACGTGAAAAGGTTGGAGTAGCTCCAGTGGAAGATAAGATTAGAGTGAGTCACCTTAGATTGTTTGGTCACATAAAACGGCGGGCTTCAGATTCCCCGGTTAGTAAGTAGATGTATTAGATTTGACTTATGTTAAGAAAGATAGAGGTAGACTTAATAAACTTGATTATAAAATATTAGAAATGACTTTTCTTTATTAGATTTAGATGAGAATTGGACTCTTAACATGACACAATGAAGAAAAAGGATTCATGTAGCCGACCCCACATAGTGGGATAAAGGCTTGTTGTTGTTGTTGTTGTTATTGTAGTAGTGCTAAGAGGTATAATCTTACTTTGATTGGTTACTCTTTTGGCACTCCATAACTACTGATGTTAGACAATGCTTCGCCATACATATGTAGTAACTTCAATAGGCCTTCAACATTTGGAACTTGGATGCTCTTTTTTCTTTTAGTAAATATAAAATGAATAACTTGAAGACTTTTCAGCTGTGCCTCCCTTGCCTTTATGACTAAAAAATGAACCACACCAGCAAGATGAACACAGTAAGACGAAGAAGTGGAAAGAAATTAGAAAACATTTTATGCTTGGAAAGAATTTTTCATCTGTATTGCTTAAGAGTTATTGTTGGTTTGAATGTAAATTTTCACTTTGATTTGGTTGTCATCTTGGTAGCGATATGGAAGGATTGAGAATTGAAACTGAAAAGAGGGTCATTCTGAATGCATTTTTTCTTTTCTAGCTCTCTCTCTCTCTCTCACAAGCGGGATTTCTGCTCAATAATGAGGTATTTTTGACGATCTGGTTTATCAACTTCACAGAGAGGAGGAAAGAGGGAATGGATGAAGGTTTCCCGGAGAAGGGAGAGACCGAGAGGATATGAGTTGCGGTTTTGATCCTATTTTGGATCAGCTGTTTCTGAATCCTGTTGCGGCTCAGCTATAGGTGAATCTGAAGCAATTCCCGGAACTTACCAGGAATAGGCTAATGGCGTTAAAGTCTTAATTATTTTAAGATTTAATTTTTGGTCTCCTTCAAAATTGGATTGGCTGTCTGTATTCTTTTTATATTTTCTTGCAACTGCTCAGGTAAAAACTTATTTGGACTAATATTAAAAGCTCATAATAGAAGTTATGGTGACATAAGAACTATGTGTCTGATTGGTAAAACTTCTTATGAATTCTTATCAATGAATGGTCATTTTTAATGATCAATAGCCTGGTTACTTTGTTTAACATGTTTTTGATATCAAGTAACTTTCTTTTGTTTGGTTCAACAAAGAGAGGATATTTTTTAACTTTATTTCATGGTTCATAAGGTTTGCTAGCATATGTACTGCGCAGGAGTTATTTTATAATTCAGTCTATTTCTAGCTGACCATCCAACTTGTAAATGTACTAGTCGTTACATTAGTCTTTTATCTTATTTACTTGTTTTCTTACTATCCATCACAGATCGTGGATATTATTCAGTGGAGACTGTAACACTTTTGGTGGCCCTGAAAGTTCGTTTCAGGGATAGAATTACGATTCTTAGAGGAAACCATGAAAGCAGGCAAATTACTCAAGTGTAAGCGCTTTATTTTCTTGACTACCAGTTTAGTTCTGAGCATAATTGTGGACACTCATAAAATGTCATAGGCCGTTAACGTAGATGTGTAGCATATTCTTCTTGAGAGAGACTTTAACTCTGGCCGGTGTTCTTTCCTTATTGTGAACAAATCAAACACTATTTTGACCCATGATTTTTTTGAAAAACATTTTGTTTCAGTTTATTATTTACTTGGTACTAATTGTCAATATATTGCAACTATAACATATTTTGGAGATGTCATTTTTATCATCAAGGAAACTTGATCAATGTTTAGATTTATAGAAAGTTTTTAATGGAAACCTAGGCGCACATCTAATCTTGTTATAACTTATGTCTTCTAATATGTAAGCTTCCTTTTGATTTTCATTCAGATATGGTTTCTATGATGAATGCTTGAGAAAATATGGGAATGCGAATGTGTGGAAATATTTCACCGACCTTTTTGATTATCTACCCCTTACAGCTCTAATAGAAAATCAGGTTTGAAGATATTTTCATTTTCTAACCTATCTGTAATGTACTGCCGTTGCATTTTTAGGCCTTAAACTATTTGTTGTTGCAGATTTTTTGTCTGCACGGTGGCTTGTCCCCCTCACTGGACACCTTGGACAATATTCGGTCCCTTGACCGTATACAAGAAGTATGCTCCATTTCTTCACCTAAGAACTCTGTTCTGCCTGCTTATTTTACATAAAATGAGATTTTGTGTTTTGCATGCGATGTAATGAGCAAATCTCTCATTTATCTAAGTGTGATAAGGAAGTCGGATTCTTACTCTGATCATGAAATGAAGGAACGGGAATTTTTAATTAAATGCCTGTAGTGTGCTGAATGATTTGTCCTTCCAAGGTTTAACTGCTGCTAGATATTAAACAGATAATTTTGCACTTTGATAACCGTCTAACTTTGCACCTTAAACAGTGAGATTTTGATTTATCTGTATCCTTAATAACTTTATTAAACAGGAACAAAGTGTGTAATTTAATGCGAAGATGTCAAAGTTATACCATTTTTTGGTCTCTTTTTCTGTTGTTTAGAGAACTAATGGGTCCAGAGAACATGGATAATCTTATATTATGTGGGCGGTAATGATTCTAAATTTTTTTCATAGATAATTACAGTCAAATGAGCACCTTCATATAATATTAGACTTGAAACTCTGAACCTACAGGCTAGTGAGTTTCTTTTCAATGTGAACCGAATGGTGATGGCTCCCTTGTTCAAGAAACTGTAGACACTCCTAAATATAGATTGCATTAAGAATTGCCTTCGTTATACTTGAACCATGTTTTCTATGTCAGCAGTAGAATTCTAGTCTATTATCTTAGATATGATTTATCTCTGCATTAAAGGCTTGGTGATTGGTAATATGGCTAGACAACACTCCTAAATATGGATTGCATGTTTATTTTTTTGAGTTAGTCTCATAAACACAAAAAGGCCCATAATTCTATTCAAATCTTTTGATTTATTCAATACATTTCTATCTGCTTTTCTTTAAAAGCAAATTTAACAATGCATTTAAATCTTAGGTCCCACATGAAGGGCCCATGTGTGATCTCCTATGGTCTGATCCAGATGATCGATGTGGGTGGGGAATATCGCCAAGAGGTGCTGGGTACACATTTGGACAAGACATTTCGCAGCAGTTCAATCATACCAATGGCCTCTCTCTGGTTTGCAGAGCCCACCAGCTTGTAATGGAAGGTTTCAATTGGTCTCAGGTGTGTTAATTTAATGTTTGCTACAATCTTCTAAGCCTTTTGGATTGATTAAACGAAAGCTATATATATGTTTTTGGCTGCAGCTTTTTAAAGTTTCAGGCCGATATTACTCTTTTACATTTTGAATCCCTTTTCTTATGCAAGAGAAGTGGAGTGAAATCGAATAGTTTCTTTATTTTTATCTTTTTGATCTGCTAGGTCCTGTAAGATTTTGAGGGCATTATGTTCTTAGGATAGCTCATTCTGATTTGATGACCAAATGTCCATTTTTATCATATATGTAATCTCTTACTATGCAGGATAAAAATGTTGTTACAGTATTTAGTGCACCCAACTACTGTTATCGTTGTGGTAACATGGCAGCCATACTGGAGGTTGGGGAGAATATGGAACAGAATTTTCTACAGTTTGATCCCGCACCGAGGCAGATTGAGCCCGATACGACCCGCAAGACTCCAGACTATTTTCTGTAATTTTGATAACTTTATACATTTGGTAGTGGTGCTTATCCACCACAAGGTGTGTGTGCAGTAGATGTGTCTCTGAGCAGTGAGAATCATCACCCTCATTCTTTCATGTGAAGTTTTTGCTACCACTGCCACCATTCCAATGCTAATTCTAGGAAACTTTGAGAAAGTTAATATTGTGCACACTTTGTATTTGAAGAAATGACAGGGAAGCAGCAATAACAAGCAGAATTTCTCCCCTCATACTGATTTTGCCCATCCAAAAGAAAAAAACAGAAGAAATTTTCAACACTGCAGTGGCTCATCTTTCTTATAATACTCCTTGATTGCTGTTGACCTTGCTGCATCATCCAATTGTAGTGCTCTGTGAATGCTCCAAGATATATAGTTCAGAATTGCTTCATTGATGCCAAATAAACTGGCATCTGTAAGTTGAAACTTTATTGATGTGTTTAAGAATATTTCAGGAACATTTATTTTCTTTACTATCTCAATAATCTAGCCTTGATTAATTTTACACCGTTTACCTGGGTTTGTGCTGCTTGCTTCCTAAGCCCTATCAGGTGGTTCAAGTTGCAGCCAATTGAATTTCAGTTGGGTTGGCCTCTTCAGGGTTTTCACTACTTCATGAACTGAAAATTTTCTTGTTTACAAGGTTTTTTTTTAAGCTGATCTCATACTGCCAGAGTTTACCGATTGCCAAGTTTTGAGGTCTAGGTTTTCCTGAACGTTTTTTCCTTTTTTAGAACATGTTATTAGAATAACTTTGATTTATGAAGAAGAAAATGGGAATATAGGGTTTCAGTCGCAGGTATGTATGAAGTTCTATTATTAAAGCAGTATACAATTGTTGTTTTAGGACAAGTTATTACGTGCGGTAGATGAGAGCAGTCTGAGCTCAATGGAAATGGATCATATCACCTCTTAATCGGTATCTCGGTTTGGTATTATTCAGTACCGAGTTTGATACTGGACGATGTGATTGCATCTGATTCGCCTCTAGACGATAAACTGTGTTCGATATCCGCACATAATAATAAAAATTTTTCGGTTAGTATAATAAAAAATGTTCGGTTTTATACCTTTCTATTGTTGCTGATATTGCCGAAAGTGTGTACGGTTGAAAAAAAATTAGTGCAGCAAGCTTTATTTGAAAATTGCTGCAGAAGCTCCTTTTCTTGAAATGAATGTTCTACGTCTTAAAATCTCGCTGCAATTTGACCTCTTTTACACAAGATTACGAATGAAAATAGCAAACCATTCTTCTATGGAGAAATAAAAGGAAAATGATTTTTAATGCTATACACCAATAATTTCAAGTCATAATTTTTAAAGCCAGTTTTAATAAAAAAATAAATAATTAAAAAGTTTTGGATTAAAAAAATTTATTTTAACAAAAATAATAGAAAGTTTTAAATTTTATTTAGAATAAATTATTTGTAATATAAAAATTTCTAATTAAAAAAATTATATTAAAAATTACTTTAAAAAAAAAAGAAAATTATTCCAAATAAAATGTTAATCTTCTAAATAATATATCACTAAACTGTAATTTTTACTTCATAAAGTACATAATTAAAGTAAACAGTTATAAAATATATGACGCAGAAGCAATCAATTTTGTTCTTCAGCTTACCCTCTACAATGCTCTCATAAGAAAAAATAAAAAAAAAATCCTTAGTAACTAAATAATAATAATGGTAATTTTTTAAAGTTATAATAGCCTTTTAAAGGAATATTACTTCTACATTTAAACAAAGCAGTGAAATATAGTGGTAAGAAAAGAATATGATAGCACATAAATAATATTTGCAAATAAACTAATAAATACAAAAACTTGTTTGGTGTTAGATTTGTATCTCGTCCCTCCATTTCAAAACTTGTAAGAGAACAACCCTAAACCCTAAATTTAAATGTTTCATTACGCAATTTAAGCTTCATTTGGGACAGCTTTCTACCTACTTAAGGCCGTTTTCTCGTTTTGTACTAGAAAGTTGCTTTAAAAAGTAGTAATTGAAACCGTTTTGCTTCAAAATTACTAGTTTTCAGACCATTTTAATGTTCCCATGACCAGTAGTTTGCTTGGGAGTTCAGCCGGGCAAGGTGCCAGAAAAGTTATTCTTTTACTGCCAAAGAGAGAGAGTAGTTGTGTTTGTCTTTGCTCTTAAAAATTACTAAAAAGAAAAAAATATGAAGGAAGCAATACCTCTCAAAGTCAATTTCTGCCACATAAAGAAAGCCCGCAATATTGCTGCAAAAAGTAACATAAATGTTAATTTAAACTGATCAAATTTTATCTTTAAAAAAATTTCAAATATAGCATTATATTAGATAGCCTTCAAAATTTTATCATTGATATGAGATTTAGCGATATTTTTATAAATTTAAAAAGAATTAGATAGCTTGCACAAAAATTAGTGGATACTAAAAAAAATTATATTTATTATTTGATGTTCCCTTTGATTATACAAATTGCCAAAACAATGATTGAACCAACATTCTCTACTATGAAGATAATAAAAAATTAATTTGCGGAATTATATGTGAAACTCTTAAATAAATGATTGTCTTGTTCCTTATATTGAAAGAGACATATTTAATAGTATTCATAATGAAAAGACTCCACAATAATTTCAAAATATAAAAATTAAACGGAAAAAAAAAATTTATAAATGAAATATAAGAATAATAAGCTTTTCTATATCATATAATTTATCATCTTTATAATAACAACTATAACAAAATAAATAAATAAATCATTAATGCCAATCCCAATTCAGATGAAATAGGTTGAAGGTATTTTCAAAATCAATAATTTATGCCTTGTAGAAAGAAAAAAAATCAAACTATAATCAGACTTAGCTCTTACAAACAAAATAAGATCAATGATGCTCTGAAAAAAAAAAAATCTCTGATTAAATATTGTGTCTACCCCACTAGGAGGCTACCACACATGATATCATGTGTTAGGGAATGGCTTAAGAACATAATTTTTCATTGGATAATTGGTATTCAACCTAATATTTTCCTTCTCACAAAAAGAAAAGCATACTTTATAAAACCTCAAAATCTAGCGCACGCAGATCTATTGTTAGTGATGAACAAGATTCATTGAAGTTGTTAAATAGATTGAGAGTCATATATATTTGGCATTGGATAATGGTAAGTGGTGGTTTTTTTAAAAGGAGCTGAGGAGGATCAGGGTTTGAGTGGGCAGTAGCTCTAGTTGGAAGGTTTCCTTCCATTTGGACTGGTAATCTTGCTATTCCTGTTGGCTATATATTATGTAAAATGTCCAGCTTTGTGTGTATATAAACCATCATGTTATGAATGTTGAACATACTTAAATGTTTTGGTGGAAGATTTACTTCATCTTTGAATGATTTATTTCCAAATCCAGGATGAAAATTCAAAGGACGAGCAATCTAATGGAGATATTCAACATGGATGAGCTACTATAACATAACAACATAAAATTCACCCAAGTATTTGTGGTGGCCACCTCTGAAGTACATGAAAACTGTAAGTATTGTATGTGCAAAACTTCTTGTGTAACTTCTAGGACTTAGTTTGGTTTAAAGATCCTAGATCACTTGAATGTTTTTTGGATTGTATTGAGCTTAACAAAGCCAAATAATGAGCAAAGTTTGGCTTGAACCAAAATGAAATTGAGCCAAGCCTGGATAGAAACGAGCTAGCTCAAGACTGAATCTAAATGTATATGTATGTATATATGAACGGATTTATATATGTATGTCTGTGTGTATGTTGGACTAAGAATTTATTTTAGCAAATAAAAAATCAATTGAGATCAAATTAGGTTTTTGCTCAAATCAAGCTTGAATTGAAGTTAATAAGGCATATCTAGTTTGAATAAAACCAAACTATAATCAAACTTAGCTCAGCTCAACATCATATTAAATAAACTTCGAGCTAATTTGAGGTGAGGTTAGCACTACTCAAGAGCAAATTGTTAATAGCCTTGATGACTTCAAAAATCATCAAACATAACTAGTTATTTGAATAGCTTCATGGACATTCTCAATGTTTCTATGACAAGCTTCAAATGAAAAAAAAAAACTTTTTACAGGACATACAAGGATTATGAGCGTCCAAATGACCAATGACTTGCTAGCTTTTAGCTATAATGTTGGTTATCTTATTAATAATAAGTCTATTAGGGCAACATGTACACAAATCCAACACTCTAAAAAGCACTTTTACATAAGAATTATAAATTTATCAAATCAAAATTGACTCAAATAGGTTCAACTCGAGTTTAGGGTTAAGGTTCTTGGCTTGAAATTTATTTCGAGTCTAGGGTGGCTCAGTTGAAAATCAAATTCAAATTGACTTGGAATTATTGTATATTATATATATTTGGTATTTTGTTGCTCAAACAGGAGGTCCTAGGTTTAGTCCCTCCCTCCAACCTTATATTTTTACAATTTTGAATAAACTCAAAATTAATTTCGAGCTAAAGGAAATCAACTCATTTTAAGTCAAGTGGGCTCGTCTCCAAATTTAACCAATTTTGAGTCGAGCAAAACTAGCTCAAATTTTACTTATTTCTATCCTAATTTTTTCACACAATCTTCAATATATTGTATATTTGTCTATGAATATTATAACATCAATGGATAAAAATTTCAACAACATTCAATTCAAAACTCTTAGTGCAACCATTATGCATACTTCAAAGTATTATTAGATTACTCAGAATTCATGATCTTAGCACAACATTATTTTTTCATCAATTTTGTGTTGACAAATTGTCTAGATTGGTCGTCATTGGCCACAAAAAAAGGCATGTGATCTCATTATTTGCTTCACTTTCATAGTGGTTGGATGAATAGTTATTAATGGCGTGCATTATTGTGTACGACGCAATGAGATGCACTACTTGCAATAGAGCACAACTTAAAAATGGTAAATGTTATTGCTACCATATTGAAAGATGTTAGATATCTCGTCCAATTAACCTAGTGCTTACTGACATAAACAACTAATTACAACAACGACAACAACAACAACATCAAGTCTCTATACCACTATATGGGGTTTACTACATGAATCCTTTTTTTTTTCCATTGTGCCCTATTAAGAGTCAAATTCTCGTTTAAATCTAATAAAAAAAGACCATTTGTAATATTCTCTAACCAAGTCTTTTTAGGTCTACCTCAACCTTTTTTAACATAAGCAAAATCTAATATCTTATCTTCCACTAGAGCTACTCCAACCTTTTCACATATATGTTCATTTCATATCTTGTCTCTATGAGTAAAGCCACTCATACACTTGAGCATCCTTATCTCTGCAACAATTAACTTAATATTATGCTTTTCTTTTAATGGACAATATTCTGCACCATAAAGCATTGCAGGTCTCACCACCATCTTATAGAATTTTCCAATAAATTTGAAGGGGACTTTTCTATCACACTACAAGCTTGATGCCTTCATCCACTTCAACCATCCAACTTGAATTATGCTAATAATATCCTCATATATTTCATCATCACTCAGAACAATAAATAGACCCAAAGCATCTAAAGCATGCACTCTTATTAATGATTTGATTGCCCAAAGTCACAATCCCCCCACTAAATCTATTATTACTAAAATTGCACTCAAAATATTCAATTTTAGATATACTCAATTGAAAACCTTTAGACTCTAAGATAGACCTCCATAATTCAAGTATACCTTTAAGTCTTTAACTACCTCTCTAGTCTTATCAACAAGAAGAATATCATCAACAAAAAGCATACATAAGGGTACAACTTCTTGCAAATGTCTACTGAGAACATCCATGACTAAAGCAAAAAGATATGGGCTTAAGGCTATCCTTGATGTAATCCAAAAAAAATAAGAAAATACTTGTAAAACCACCTTATGTTTGAGCACAAGTGGCAACTCCTACATACACATCCTTAATGACTTGAATATAAGCATTTTTCTTTTCTAAAACTCTCCAATAGCACTTCCATTGGAACTTTATCATATGCTTTCCCTAAATCAATAAATATCTTATGAAGATCCTCCTTATTCTCTCTATACTTCTCCATCAAACCTCTCAATAAATGTATAACTTCCATAGTAGACCTGCCCGACATGAATCCAAATTGATTTTGAGAAACATAGTATCATGTTGTAAACTAAGCTCCATAACTCTCTCCATAGTTTTAAAGTATGAGACATTAACTTAATTCTTCTATAACTCGCACAATCTTGTGCATCACTTTTATTCTTAAAAATATGAATCAACACACTCATTCCATACTCATTGACGTAAAATGTTTAGTAAGCCAAGAAATTCATTCATCTCCTAAGAATTTCCACACCTTTATTGAAATATCATCAGGTCCAATAGCTTTTCCACACTTCATTTTTTTTAAAACCTCTCTAACTTCAATTTTACTAATATGCCGATAAAAATAAAAACCTTTATTTTCATTTAGGATGATAAGGTCACTAAAGTCAATCATATTCTCACAATCTTCATTAAAAAGTTTAGTAAAATATGTCATCCATCTTTGTTGAATATACTCTTATAATAAAATCACTTTTTGATTTTCATCATTAATGCACTTCACTTGAACTAAATCTTTACTAATCCTAGCTCTCAGCTAACTTATACATATATCTCTCGTCCTCCTTAATATCTAATCTATTATGTAAATCATTAAAAACTAAAATCTTTACATCGTATATTACTTACTTAGACTCCTTCTGGACCTCTTTATATCTTTCCCAATTATCAGAGTTTTTATATATAAACTAATTTTTCATAACAAATCTTCTTATTTTTAATATTTTCTTGGACATTTGGATTCCACTACCAACTATTTTTACTATTAGAAGTTTTTTCCTTTAATATTCCAAGTACATCTTTTGCAATATTCTTAATTAATAGTTATTTTTTTCCACATAATAATAATTTCCTCATGCACAGACAAAATATTAAGATCTAGAATCATACTCTCAAAAATATTTTCTTAATATTTTTTAAATGCCCCCATCTAATCCTTGAACAACCTTTTACTTTATTTTTTTCTATTCTGACCATTCATTTTAATGTTTAAAACTAATAAGCAATATTGGGTACGTAAACTTTCACTCGGAATATCTTCACAATCTTTGCAATCTAAACAATCTATTTTTCTTATAAGAAAATAATTAATCTGCGTTTTACTATATCCATTCTTATAAGTGATTAGATGTTCATTTTTTATTATTAAATAAGGTATTAACAACAACAAAATCATAAGTTATAAAAAAAATTTAATATGGTCTTACTATCTTCATTAGTCTCTTCAAACTCATAGCTATCATAAATGCTTTTAAAATCATCTCTCTTTCTATCAACATGTCTATTTAAATCTTTTCCAATAAAAACTCTTTTTTTAAGAGATATCTTTTGAAGTAATTCTTCTAAGTTATTCCAATATTTTAATTTTGAAAACATTTAAACCTACTTGAGGAGCATAACCATTCGTAATATTAATAATCATAGCATCAATAATAATTTTTAAAACTATAATTCTATCTCTAATTCTATTAATTTTTACAACAATATCCTTCAAACTCTTATTTATAATCACACATACACCAATTCTAGTATGACTCCTACAAAAATACTATAGTTTAAATCCTAAACTATCAATCTCTTTAGTATTCTCTCTCACCCATTTAGTTTTCAAAATGCATAGAATATTTATCTTCCTATGAATCATAATATTTATTAATTTCATTAATTTTTTTATAAGGGAACTTATATTCTAAGTTCTTATCATAATTTTAATTTCATGGACTAGCTTATTTGCCCACATCCGTCCATGATGTGGGGACTCTTGCCTATTTAATACCGCACTCGAATACCAATGCAGCAACCCTTGCACATTTCTCACTATATTCAAGCCATACAACGCATCACTTATAGGGAACGCTCTAACATTAACACAATATATTAAAGGATTCATTTCATGATTATTCAAAAATTTTATGCTGGTTGTCGACTACCTAACACAACCTTCTACTTTTGTCATCAAAGACTTGGGACCTGACAAATACAATGTTACATAAACAACCATTTATTAAAATAAAATAAATTATGCTACAAAACTACTCAAATAAACCTTTAAAGCTAAATTTTGAGTCGTAGTAACTAGCCCTTTGTCCCTTAGTAGTCACATGACAAACTAACGTGTCATGAGCCTTGGTCATTTGAATAAAAATCTTCCATGCCACAAGTCCTTGACCTTGCTTATGACTGCGAGCTTGCATGAACCCCCACAAGCAATCATCCCATCTATGATGCATGAAACCCGCAAGCCTGCTCCCTCTCCCTCTCCCTCATCCTATATGCAATTTGGGGAGTCACTGCAAGCCCTCATTCCCACTATGATTCGAGAGCAATTATGAATTCTATTTCGCTAATTGTCCATGATCACATCTGCCTTTGTGCATTCCTTCAGCAAGCCCCTAATATTATCTGCTTTCTAATTGACCATCCGTTAGTGTTATCACGTCTGCAAGCAATTCCATTGCGAGAGCAGTCAATAACCCTCGTCATGGAAATATGCTTTCCTTAAAGTATTTTTTTATCAGTTTTAAGTTAATTCATGTTTTATTGTTATTTTTTGCTGATAATATATGCTTTATTATTAATTTGGAAGACTAGACTAAAAATATTTGAAGGAAATCTTTCTTCATAATAAAACAAAAAAAACCTAGCGTAGAAGTATGATTTTCTTCTTGACAAAAAGGGTACAAAAGCTCTGAAATGTATATTTTATGATAAAATAATGAATGGTGAACTAACAAGACATAAGCAACATTTTGTGGAGTGAATAAAAATGCCAAAAAATTTTCTTATTCTCAACATGTGAAAGATGAAATCAAGTTCATAAACAACAAGAAAGAATTATAAGAGTAGATCAATCACTAACCACATTTTAATGAAGACAATTTTGATGCTTATGATGAATTAATGAAGACAAAAAAAAGTCAATCTTCCACATCTACCACTAAATTGAAAGAGCCTAATGGCCTTTGGAGTTTGGACACATATCTCACTCGTAAGATAGGAGAGTTGTGAAGAAAAGGAAAGGACAAATGCAAAAAGAGATGGAAATTCAAGGAAATGAGAAATAGAGCAATTATAACTTTTGCAAAAACTCCTTTGATGTAATAAAACATGACTACAAGGCAGTGCTGGAGGTTAAAATAATTTGATCGAGAAATTAAAGCTTCAATTAATCAATAGATTCAAAATATTTTATTAAGTAAAGCGACGGAACACAATTTATTCCAACCTCATAGAGAATATTGTACTAAATATGGTTGCACTCTTATGGTTGATAGCAGGCAATCTCGAACAGAGAAAAATCTGGTGATTTTCCAATATATTGTTTGATAGGTGTTATGCTCCAAGAATTTGTTGCAACTAGCTCATGCATATACAAATAATGCCATAAAAAAATGTTTGAGTTGTTAAGAAATTACGTTTATCAACTCAAGCCCCAAAGCGTAATAAAATTCATCACAAAGAATGCCCAAAATAATGTCTTAGTAATCGTTCAAGTTAGTATTTATAACTTTTTCATTTGAATTAAATTATTTTTTATTATATAAAAATGCATATGCTTTCGTCAATGACATTCAATAGTCATTATTATCTTAAATCTTAATACTCTGGAAGTACTTGAATTCACTAGTCTTTACTATCATGATCTTAATACCTGATAGGCAAGCACTTGATGAAATAGTACCTACTTTTCTATTTGATTTTTTGTGCTACACATTGTATATATTTGATAATGGAAGACATTTTTAATATTTGAAAGTTAAGGTGTGTATTTTATAAGGAGGTGAGGCATTAATATCTTTAAGGTTTGAAAATGCGTAATCAAGTATTTAGATGTTCTCTTTTCTTGAGACAAGGCATAACCTCAAAATTAAACCAATAAATTAATTGAAAAACATGAATATAATCAAAATAAAATGTCAAAATAAGATCATAAAAAGCCTAAGTATTATAATTAAAAGCCATCAAGGCTGCATGCAACACTAAATAAGAAGTCTCTTCAACCCCTAATTTAACATAAACAAGCGGTCTAAGATCATAGTTTGTGAATTCAAAAATCTTCCCAACTCGTCACTAAGAGGATCTTTATTGAAATCATCATTGTCCATAATTGCTTTCTCTCCTCCCTCATTTTCAAAGTAGGAAAATGGGATGCTAATAATAAGAGGAGAGACATTGGAGGAGAAGCATCAGTAGAGCAACAACGAAGGAACAAGAGTGAGTGAGGGTGTAAGAGTCCTGCGGCATGTGGCTGAGTTTGAGGCTGTGCAATTCTTCCTAAGCTTGGTTTGGTTTAAATATAGTAAATAAGTTTAATTTTTATGTATAAAATTTATGAATGAAAATTTTAAAACCTAAACCCTAATTTTTGAGGTTTATGCATTTCATAATTCTAAAATTGCATTAGGGCAGGCGTTCAGGTGCACACCTCATCCCCACTGAGGTGTATGCATCATCTAGCAAGCATGATTCAAACACCTCATTGCCTTCTTTAAAAAATACTTTGGTGTCTGCCTTTAAATCATGTATAGCTGAATTCATACACAATTCAAGTTGATTGATCTACTAAGAAGATGCATCAATTAGAGCTCATTGGTTAAATCATTTAAGACACATTTTGCAACAACTTTCTTGATATTGAAGAGATTTCATGTGCAACAATTGAATCTAAACTGAATGCTCACTTGTTAAGTACTTGACTTGAGCACTTACACAAATGAAGCAAAAGCCAAGAAAGCGCATCAAACCATCATGAACTAGTACTTTTGAAACAATGTGCATTCCTTCACTTTGTGGAATGCTCATAAAAAGCCCCAATCAGTTAAATTCATGAGGCAATAGATAGGTCTAAGGAAGCAGTAGCTGAATCATTGAATGGAAAAGAGATGTATCAAAAGGTGCTTGTAATCATTGTAGAGAGGGGTAAAGTTCAACTTCATCGCAGCGCATATAGCCGATCATTTCATAAAACCACAATACTTATTTAGCAACCCACCCATAGCAAATTAATAAAAAACTATCGACAATCCACATACATGCATAAAAAGAATGGCTCATGAAAGAGAGAAGAAAAAAAAAATTAAATGACGAGTTGAGTGCTACAAAAGCAATGAAGGGACTTTAGCACTTTTGTAACTAAAAGATAGAGATCACATGAGCTCTAGGTAAATTAAGTTTAATAAGTAATTAATATCTTCCACATCATTACTTGGATGCTTAGATATTAACTATACAAAATAAAAATGCTTGTAATAGATGCAACCTATGGTTCATTTAATCAAACATTGTGCACTTTTGAATTAAACTGCTTTGCCTAGCAATAGTGCAACTAGGAGTGACATAATTGCAGAACATTTGAACATGTTAGATTTTAATAGTGAATACCAACTTCTTAAATTATTACAAATTAAGATATTATATACCAAAATAGGTATACAAAAAGGCCTTAAAAACATGCACAAATCTTTTACTTTAGGTTAAGTCCTTTGGGAAATTAGTTTTTCCAATTCCTCAAGCTATAACATTAAATTGAAAAACACGTTGCTATCAAAATTCCTGGTAATCTTCTGGTTCATGAAAGAACCAAATACATTAAAATTGATGGTAATTCTATTTGAAAAGCAACATTATTAAAGAATATCAATACAACTTATGTTCCAGTTCATAACATGGCAGTAGATATTTTTATCAAGTTTTCAAGCTATGACACAAGCTAGAGCTTAATTGGAATCTATGCTCCAAATGGATAGTGTATTAGCTTGTTAGAAAGTACAGGATTGAAAATAGCATTATAAGAAAGCTTTAATTATTTCTATGCATAGTACTATCCTTAATTGAGATTATCTTATGCTTTCTTACTTGTATTTTCCCATATGAGGCACGATTCTCTATCAGTAAAATACACACAGTTTTCCCCCATTAATGAATATTAAGGACTAGATTTTTAATTTAGCCTATATGTTTATGAATTTGCAAATTAGTATTTCTCTATTTTGAACAATATATCTTATTTGTTGATTTTAAAAATTGTTAATTGATTATGAGCTACATTTACTCATAAAATGAAACGCATCAAATTTAACATGCTTGTTTAAATCTTGAATGATAACTATGTTTTACATTTGTATATGATTTTGATGTCATTTTAAAAATGGCGCACGTCGCAAATGCTCCATGTGCTATGGCTCCAGCGTTGTTGACACTCTGATTAGGTGGGAAGGAGTGGCACATCATGGTCGAATATTTGACAATGGCATCTGAAATCCTAAGAGCCACTACTCTTTACCACCAATGGTAAGACTAATCTTTATATGCATAAGTTTGATTATATGTAAAAGATCAACTATTTCTTCTATATTTTCTAAAATAAGGCTTTGATTTTGTGAGAAGTTAAATACTACCTTGCAGAAGTCAATTATCCGAAGCAAAAGAATTTTCAAAAGCCATACCTTGA
The DNA here is from genome assembly GCF_001605985.2 of Dendrobium catenatum. Classification (NCBI taxonomy): domain Eukaryota; kingdom Viridiplantae; phylum Streptophyta; class Magnoliopsida; order Asparagales; family Orchidaceae; genus Dendrobium; species Dendrobium catenatum. Next base: position 7,097,708 of record NW_021318693.1, read on the forward strand.
CACAAGATAATACTTGACAATTTTTTGCGGGAGGAAGCAGGTCTCTTAGTAGGTGCACATATATTTAAAAAGAGAGATTCTTGTCTGTAGAGTGCCATTGAGCAAAGTTTTGGGGTTTGGAAGAAAATATGGGTTATGACATATCAGGCAAAAATTTTCATTTTAAAACAAAGAATGATTGTTTCTGCAACAATGACATCACATAATTACATGTGCAGAGACCCATCTAGAGAGGATCCTGAATTTCAAAGGAATGATATTGAAGAGAACTACGAACATCCAAAGACATACGCTCATAACATTGGCAACAAATAAAAGAGGAAGAGTACCAAGCACATGGACATGGATACATAGCGGGTTGTTTAAAAGCTGTTAATAGTTTGGAAAAGAATTTAACGTTATTGCAAGCATATCAACGAAATTCTCAATCCACTCTTCTTAAAAAGAGAGCTTTCTCAAAATTTTCAAGAGAAACATGTCAAGAATTTATTTGCTCTCATGTTCTTAATGTACAATGTTTTCCAATGGGTGTACTTCTGTGCATGTTATATTAAAATATGAACACCTGAAGATACACTAAAAGCATTCTGGTGCTTGCTCTTTCATTGTACCTGGTGGATACATAAATTAGTTTCTTTATTTTTGGTTATTGGTGGATTATATCTCTGAAATTTTATGTCAACTATCGCCATATGTTTATGCTATCATATACAGGTTTTTTGTTTGCAACATATGGGGAGATGCTGCCCCGAATCATTTCAAGAAATGAAAACATCAACTTTATAATCCAATATTTGTTATAATTTTTATATTTCTTAAATATTTAAAATTATAGTCAGGTTTCTTTTTTTTATTAAATTTAATATAATAATATTTCTCTAACGATAAATTTTGACCATCTATCACATTTTTTAAGAAATAATGAACGCAATCATTATCTTTTGGGATGGCAAAGCAGGTGCATAACAATTTTACCAATCAAGAAATTTGTTATTTGATTTTGTACAGCATTTGCACCACAGGTGCAACTAAACAGCCTCTGCTACTTGTTTGCATAAAACTTCTCAAACTACTCTATCGAATGCAACAACAAAACCAAACGAACCTTAGATCATTGAGGAGACCAAGAGATGAGCAAATACTTACCTGGATAAAATTTGATCCGACTCCTTTGCATATGAAATGGCAAGAATGGCATGAACCAAGTCATAATTTATGTTAACAATGACTGCCCGAGTAGGATCTGAAAGAGGCTCTGCACCAATAGGGAGAGCTGATCGAGGTGCTTGTGGACCACCAATTCTAAAAACAGATATGTCACCAAAATTCATACTAAGAGAGTAAGGAGACAAATCATTGTTGAGCCCATAGAAATATTCCTGCAAAAAGTTAATTTAGTTAAGGTATAATGCTCCCACAAAAAACAGGTCTTTGTATTAGCTAGATATAAACAATTGTAATCTACCGAGCTCCAAATGTCTGACAAAAACCAACATAACCACACAATAACAACCACAACATCAAGCCTTTGTACCACTACGTGGGGTAGGCTACATGAATCCTTTTTTCGTCATTATGTCCGGTTAAAAGTCAAATTCTCATTTAAATCTAATAAAGAAAGTTCATTTCTAATATTTTATAACCAAGTCTTTTTAGGTCTACCTCTACCTTTCATAACATAAGTCGAATCTAATACCTCAACTTTCCTAACCGGGTCATCGGAAGGCCTCTATTTAATGTGACCAAACCATTTAAGGCAACTCTCTCTAATCTTATCTTCCACTGGAGCTACTCCAACCTTTTCACGTATATGCTCATTTTGTATCCTATATCTAAGGGTCAAGCCACCCATCCACCTAAGCATCCTCATCTCTACAACACTTAACTTAGTATTATGCTTCCCTTTTAATGGCCAACATTCGGCACCATAAAGCATTGCAGGTCTCACCACCATCTTATAAAATTTTCCCTTAAGTTTGAGGGGGACTTTTCTATCGCACAATAAGCCCGATGCAAAAACCAACATAACCATCCTCAAAAAATCAAGATATAGAGAATGGAGATTAAACTAGAGTTTGTATGAAACGCCATCATCCAAATTTTCTTCAATTAGTTGTCGTTTACTGCTATTATTGTCTAATAGTTACCTGTTGTCTTCTTCAAAATTTCATTGAATGCACTGCCAATTTATTACTGAGAGTTGAAGCACATTTTAGAAAAAAATATAACCTTACTTAACTTGATGGATTTCTTTTGGGAGAGAACTTCAAACGTGGGTGATTGGAATCTGTAAATGAAGCTTTTAATGAAAATGGAGCTTTTTACTCTTCCAAAGTTACTAAGATCACTAGGAATCTGTGCATGAAGCTTCAAAAGAAAATGGAGATTTGTACTCTTCGAAAGTAATCGAGACCACTTTCATCTGTAAAAACAGTGAAATGATTGGCTCCTTCATCGTCATGCAGTTGTAGCTATCTTTCATCCTCCAGCTACTAACGCAATTTGGAAGCAATGCTGTTTCTTTTTTCTTTCCCATGATGTGCAGTAAATAAAGGCCATACAAACTTAGTTTTTCGATGTAAATTTAATTTACAGCTTACCAACAAATCCAAAATGCAGTTAAAAGGAGAGGAAGAATAAGCCAAAAGAATTCTAAATGGGCGGTCAAGAAATAGGTTAGCTAGGTGCTTCCAGGGAGTTCTCTTGCATGCCTAAATCGAGTGTGATTAAAACTTCTTCTTATATTCTCGTGTCTCCCAACATCCGAGGAAGAGATGCCTCCCTTTGTGCTCTTGTATCAAGAAAAGAAGAAAAACACCTAATTATCAGGGATAAAAAAAGAACCGTGTGAGTGATTGAGGCATCCAGGTACATGCAAATACTAGGAGATTCTTCCTTTGGAGAAGACTCTCTCACTTGTATATAATCACAGATGGAAGGGAATCTAGACTATTATCTTTGCAATGAGGTGACAAATCTATCCACAGGAGTACTACAACATCCTTATCGAAATATGGGATGAACTTTATTATTATCACTCCTTTCACATCAATCTAATAGCTTTACATAAATATGGGATGAACTTTATCATTGCCAAATTTATCTCTGGCCTTCACTAATTCTTACAATATGTTCAAGCTCAACTAAAGGCAAACTCTGCTATCCCAAACATCACCACTACTCTCTCTAAAGTTTTCTAAGTCATCGAGTTATCTATTTGTCCTTCTTTTGATCCTAATCATATAACTCTTGAGATGGAACAAGGGATGGTCATAGTTATCGAGGATAAGGTGGTCTTAGTGAAGTTTGTAATCATGGTCACAAAATTTTCCCACCACTCCATCACTGACAACGAACAAATCACTCTTCTGACGGTTGTCAGGAGTAATGGGGGTTTTCCTTCTACTGCTCAACATGACTTTGTCCATGTTAATACTGATTCCATTGGCACTTTTTTGAGCTCTATGATCATTTCCCAAAAGGACTTTATGCTTGTTTTTTATTCTCATATTATCTCCTCTTGCTCGACTACAACTACTCATTTAATGACTTGAATTTTAAATTTTGGTACTTTTTCCTATATGACAAATAATTGATAATTATTTTCATTCCTTGTCATGAACGACCTCCCACCTGTTATTGTTGCCAATAGCTTTTCTTCTTCAATCTATACTACTATTATAAAAGGGGCTTGAGTTTCCTTCCTCCAACAAATTTTGTTCATCCATTCTACTTACTTTTTAATATCTTGGCCGTCTATTCTATTAAAAATATTTAATAAATAAAAAAATTCACATTATATAAAACTCATTTAATTTTATGACCCCTTGAGATTCCTAATTTCCATTTTCCTATTTCTATTCTTCACTGCATGTTTTAATAAATAAAAAAAATTCACATTTAATTTTAAAGTCCCTTCAGATTTACTAATTTCCGTTTATTATATTAAACTGACATTTTGCTTTCTCTATTCCTATTCTCTACTTTTGCTACTTTATTTATTATATTAATTCTGCACGTTTTTATTCTCCACCTTTTATTTCTATTCCGTTTCTCTTTTTCCTTTGCTGCAAGTGTAAACCTACCCTAATATCGCGATGCTTCGTCTTCGCCCCGTCTCCATATTCTTCGGCTTGCCCTAGCTTTCCACTCGCCGTCAAGTAGGTTTCTCTCCAAGTAAATCAGTCTTCTGAAATTCTTCAACGTCTTGCTGCCTTTGCTCGCTGTCATCTCCTCCGGTAGGTTTCGTGGCCTCAAAATATTAAATGTTAGTAACTCCCGGCATTTAATCACCCGCTTATTCATTTCGTGTTTTAAACTTCTTAAACGTTTCGGGATCCCTTCTCCAATTAATTTGGATGCATGAAGATGAATTCAACCGTCGAAACGTTGCAACCTCCGACCGTTCGGTGGCTGTAAGATGACTGTCGCATGTTCTCTTTCTCCCTTATATATTATTCTCACATGTTTTTCCTTTAGCTCTTTCGTTTCTGGATCTCCACTTCAACGAACCTGTGAATCTCGACACCATTTTGGCTTCAAATTTAGGTAATTAATTTTATGATGTAAATCATTTATCAAGTTCATCTTTAGAAGTGAATATATTTCTTGATTTGTTTCATAGCCTCAAACGTCTCAATCGAAATCGTTACCTGTTTCAGTTTGTATGTCTTCGTCTTCTTCTTCTTTCTTTCCAACATAAAAGGATCAGGTATTTTATCAATTATGCAATTTTCTATTTAATTAGGTTGGTTGTGGTTTTATGAAACTTGTTTTGTTTATATTTTTTGTTTAATGCTTCTTAATCAATACTATAGATTGCTATTTTTAATGCGAATTTTATACTTTTCCTGGTTTTGAGTTTGAATTTATATTAATATAATTAATTCTTTTTATTGTATTATAATTTTGGGCTAGGTTTTAATTCATTGTGGGTATAGAACTTTGTGAATTTTACACATTGTTGTTTTATTGAAATCTTTTTTTTAATGCTTGTGGAATTTGTGCTATTTATCCTAATATAGGATTTGTAAAGAAAGCCCAAATTATTTTCACCATTGGTTAGCCACATGACTTTAGATCTCTAGATGATCAAGAGGACCAAGAAGAGTAACAAGAAGCCAGTTGATGACTAATATCTTTAAAAACAGGATTAATTATTTATGATTCTGAACGAATATAGTCCATGGCACAACATAGAATGTAAACAATTATTCCCATTGTTGTCAAAAGTTCTATTCATTTGCGCTTTTAAAGTTAAGCAATTTGATGCAAAGTCCCTCGAATCAGCTCCACTATGAAGTGCATCAATGGGTGCACATCGTTGTGCTTCCATTTTTAAATTTTATAGTTTTTCCTTATTGAGTGTATCATTATGAATTTGCTTTTTATCCATTTCAAGTGAAATGTTATTGAATATTTGTATTTGATATTGCCTCTACAGACAAATATTCATGAAACGAGCATTGGATCTTCACTGTGTCTGCTACTAGCTCACAAAAGGAGGAGACCGATAACTATTTTCCAGGTTTGATAGCAAGTCATCAGATAAAATTTTGAATGATGGATTGGTGATATATATTAATTGATCTAGACTGTGCAAAAGCAAATTTACATTGATTATAATTATTTGAATAATAATTTTTTTTTCACCTTAACATTAATAATATAATTAAAATATTTATAATATGAATTTTTATTTTTAAATTTTTAGTCACGTGCATTTAATGCACGGGCATTTTTACTAGTCTATAAAAAAGGCTGTTCATCACTCTCCTTCCTTAACTTTACACAATATTTTTTATATTCATATATTTCTATCAGCTTTTTATCTATTCATTAACTAAAATGTCTTATCAACCATTTATCTATTCATTATCTGACTAGGATTTACAAAATTTCAATAAAATTTAATCCTTGTAGTGTCTTTTAGGATCTTAGCATGAAGAAGACAATTAATGTAGTTGAACTATTATATCTCAGTAATATTATTTTCATTGTCCTATCATTGATTCCCCTTTATCAATGGAACTATCATCCGGGTCATCCTCCTCACAATATGCGATGATTCGTTGGGCATTCTTCATTTCAAAATTTGAATGTAATACCTGTGAATTTTCAAAACATCATCAAGTTTCATTTCCATTGTCTTCCTCTTCAAGTAGTAGTGAACATTTAGACATCCAGGGACCAAGTCCAATGCCTACCCATTGGGTTTTCAGTTTTCCACTCTGTCATTGACCATACTAGGGTTCCTTGGGTTTACAAGTTGAAGTGTCGATTGAAAATCTTGTTTTTATTTAAAATATTCTACCAAGAACTTGAAGTACACTTTTCTATTCAAATTAAATCTCTTTGAACTACTAATTCTCTTGAATATATGAAATCTTCTTTTAGCTATATTCATGACGAAAATTATAATATACATCAAACGTTATGCCCATATACGCCTAAAAAAAATGGGGTGGATGGAAGCTAGCAACATCATCTTTTTGATGTTGCTCGCACCTTATGTTAGACATGCATGTTTCCAACAATTTGGCGGGAGCCGTTCATTCGATTAGCTATTGTTAACCTCTCGTTGACCTATCTACCGCAGTAAACATAAGTGAAATAAAAAAAAGATCGCATACCTAGAGGGACGTCCGACCACGAACATCGTCGTGCTCGCCATACTTCGAACACCCCAACGTCACTTCTTCCACGACCTCATTGTGTCGTTAAAACGAGAGAGAAAGGGGGCTTTCGCACTGCTCTCCCCACTTGAGATCCCGCAAGCCCTCAGGATTGAAGCCCAACCGCAAACTATCTGCTCAGATCTTCCTCACTTAGTCGCCTCCTTCATTGCTGGTCGATTTCGCTCCTTCAACGACGTCCCTTTCTTGTCGGATAGGAAGTTACGACATTTTGATCGGAAGCAAGGGGGGAGTTTGTCGGCTGTGAAGGTAACTTTCACCCAATCGCGTGCTTCTTCGGCCAGATCCCGTAAATCTGCCGACCCGCCTTCTTCGTTGTCGGTCGACTTTGCTCCTTCGAAGACGTTCCCTTCTTGCTGGATTGAAAGCAAAGAAAGGGAGCTCGCTCACGTGAAGGTAACCTTCTCCTTTTCACTAGCTTCTTCGGCTCCTTCCCTATTGTTTGACTTCGCCCCTCCAGCGACGTTCCCTTCTTGCCGGATAAAAAGCAATTATTGGGAGCTTGCTTGCTCAGAAGGTAACTTTCTCCTTGTCGAGCGCTTCTTCGGCCTAATCCCGTAAATCTACTAAACCGAAGGTTAGTTGGAGAGAAAAATAAATAAATATATATTTAATCATAATTATTTAAATTATTTTTTAATTAATTATAATTATTCTTAATTATAATTACTCATAATTAATTAATTAAAACTAATTAATTACATTTAGTAAAATTAATTAAAATGATTAATTATAATTAAATTAAATTAATTATAAATAATTCATATTAATTAATTTTAATAAATAATAATTAAGAAAAAAAAAGAGAAGAGGGGAGAGGGGGATCCATTTTGTTTAGTTCCAAATCCCGTTCTCGACATGCGTGATGCGCTGATAGACCCCCTATACGCACTCTTGTAGCACGCTGGGGGAAATTCGATGCGACAGGTGCGACGAGGCGGATAGGTCCTATACACGCTCTTGTAACGTGGTGGGGACAACCTTAATACCACGTTCTGACGCCGCTAACACAGTCCTCGACATCAGCACCGCAGATACTGCTACTCAAGGTATAATATTCCAAATCTCATTTTCGACGTTTAAGGCGAACCGAAGAACCACCTATATGCGCTCTCGTAGCACGGTAGGAGGGAGTCCGGTGCGACGCATCAGGCGAGGTGAGTAAACCCTATACACGATCTTGTAGAGTGGTGGGGAAAGCCACTCGTGTTTTCATATTTGTACTTTGGAGCCCCCATACATGCTCTTGTAGCGTGGTGAGATGAAAAGATGTACAGCCCGGTATCCCCTGACACCTACCATATACACTTTAGTAGCGTGATGAGATGACCCAATTTCCCGCAGTTTCTCCCAAACAGGGGATATACCGGGATGTTGCCGAAATTTATACAGAAGTACACAAGACCTGAACAATAAAGAAGGATTAAATTGAGCAACAATACAGATGACCTATACCTGAACATGAATGCACAGAACTTGAACAGATGCACGGGAGACTTATATAACAGGGGACCTGAATTGAACAACAGGGAACATAACCTTAAATCTTAAAATGCATAATTAAGATTAAAATGCAAATAATAAATGCATTCAAATGAATACAAGCAAACAAGCAGGAGACTCGTGACGAACATGACCTCGATGCATACAAGAAATTAATGTTAGTCAATTCATAACAATTTCAAAATAAATGCCAACCATTAATGCCTGGATACATAGCACACAATGAACGATGCTGGTTGATATATGATAGATGTAGTGGATTCCTACAACAGTCCCTACGAGGTCAAATGCATTGTACTTGCAAGCAATAACAATCAACTACAAAGTATCTTCCATATGCATTAATGAAGGCCTTGATGAAATCAACAACCAACTACTGAATGTATGGATGTCTCCCGCATACATTAATGAAATCTCCAACACAAACAACGGTTTGCCTGAATATTGAGATGGCAACACTGGCAATTGATAGTGGAAGACCCGTCGCTGCAAACAAGTACAATCAACGACCACTTATGAATGATGAAGGTGGATATGAAATAAGTACAACGACTCTCCTACAAGTACGTTTAAGAGATTATAGTGCATATTCCCTACGAGCAGTGATAGTTGATATGATACTTGTGGATAACAATAGTAAGTATATCATGAATACAATGAATCCCCTGTGGACACAATTACATACGATACTTATAAATAACAGTTGGAGATATGTGCTTGCAATCAACAACATGTAACAGTTGGTATCAGCATGCAGATGAATACACAAATCTACCCACAATCAACATCTGATAACCAATGACGAACACGTACAATACCTACAATAGCGACGATTGAGATACTGTAAGTACGAAGAATCACCTGTGGACATAAGTGCGTACGACGCCAACAACAGCGGTGATTAAGATGTTGTGAGTATGTTGGATATAAAGACAACTCGATGTACGAAGGAAACTAATTGATGCATCATCGAAGAAAGACTCCGACGATGGCAGGAAATATACCGAAGACTTTTGATGACCGTAAGTATCTATAAATTGCAGCAAGAAACCCGTTGATCTACTACCAATGGGAGGCCCAATTATGGCATTAACTACACAAAGTTAAATGGTTTCATGAATGATTCTGTAAAGTCAAAGAATGAGAACTTTAAAAAAAATGAACGATGCCGCATTATATCATCTCTCTAGAAATACAGGGCTCCCGAAAATATGCTGCATCACTCAAGTAAGGATCCAGGGATCAAGCCCCTCAACTTAACGACCTGCCTTTATGGCAAGTCAGGGACAAATCAAAATGACGATGTACCAGTCGAGCCCTTAGTTTCATCATCTTGTAATATATCATATATCACAAAATGACCTCATGTCGTTTAGATGTGTTTATCTAATCAAAATAAGGGTCGGTTGATTCCTAGATATGATCTCCCGATGAATGAGAAAAAAAAAAGTCCACATCAGGACAATGAGGTGCCTCATGACAACCAGATAAAACACAATGATTCTCCTTTAAGCAAATACAGTGAATCAGTAGTAAAAACCACGAGTCGATGCAGCGTCATGCAATGCCATCGGATCCGCTACATCCCAACAAGCGGACAGAAGGCGTGTACAAACTTCCAAATAGAATGTTGCATTCAAATTGTGGTTGCCCGCACAACCAAGCAGCGTCAAATATTCCATATACACGAGTATCTCCCATATGCATTAATGAACGCCTTGATGAAATCAACAACCAACTACTGAATGTATAGATGTCTCCCACATACATTAATGAAATCTCCAACACAAACAACGGTTTACCTGAAGATTGAGATGGCAACACTGGCAATTGATAGTGGAAGACCCGTCACTGCAAACAAGTACAATCAACGACCACTTATGAATGATGAAGGTGGATATGAAACAAGTACAACGACTCTACTAAAAGTACATTTAAGAGATTGTAGTGCATATTCCCTACGAGCAGTGATAGTTGATATGATACTTGTGGATAACAATAGTAGGTATATCATGAATACAATGAATCCCCTATGGACACAAGTACATAAGATACCTATAAATAACTATTGGAGATATGTGCTTGCAATTAACAACATGCAACATCGGTATCAGCATGCAGATGAATACACAAATCTACCCACAATCAACATCTGATAACCAATGACGAACACGTACAATACCTATAACAGTGATGATTGAGATGTTGTAAGTATGGAGAATCACCTGTGGACATAAGTGCGTACGACGCCAACAACAGCGGTGATTAAGATGTTGTGAGTATGCTGGATATAAAGACAACTTGATGAGGACATCGTCAGCAATTTCGACACGTGTACCATCGGAGACGCAGGAGATCGACGACCACGATCAGGAGTTTTTATTTTGAGTCACTTTATGTAGTATTTTATTTTATTTTTATTTTTTTTTTAGTTTTTACTGTTTTACCCTTATGGGTGGTCATTTGAAATTGTAGCGCCGAGGGAATTTATATCTTTTAGTTTTTGTTTCATTTTGGCCTATTTATAGGAGGCCTCATGCATTGTATTAGGGGATGAATTATTGAATGAAAAGTTTGTGCTTGTTTGATCTCTTAATGAGTTCATGAGAGGAGAAGATCTCTTTGTGAGTTCTTGAGGAAGTGGCGCTTGAAGATCTCTTTGTGAGTTCTTTTATCTTATTTGTATTTTCTCCTTAATCTCCTTTCTCCCCCTCTTCCTCCACCACCCCTTTCTTCCTCCCCGCCGCCTGTTGTTTAATTTCCTCCACCATAGCTCCCCTCCTTCCTACCCACCCGACGGCCTATCACCACCTCCCCTCCTTATGTCAACATCACCACCAAACCACATCTCCACCCGCCGGCCCAAGCCCCCTCCCCCTCCACCGGATCCAATTTTCCCCCTTTCCCCTACATGCCGCCGGTCCACTCCATTGTGATGATTTTCCCCCCATCATAAGTGCTTTCCTAAATTAAGCCAAGCAAAGAGGGAAAGGATTCGAATTATTTGAAATTCAAATTTTGAATTTCAAATACCTTCCTTATTTGGAATTCCAAATTAGGAAAGTGAATAAATCTCAATCTAATTTGAATTTCGAATAGATTGGATATGATAATTCCTTTCCTAATTTACATAGCTTGTTTTGGAAGCTATTAAATCCCTCCACAAAATCGCCCTCCCTCTCTTAATGCCGCCGGCCCCATGATAGGCTTTACCCCATTAAATGCTCCTTTAATCCCTCAATCCTAATTGAAATTTGAATTTAATTTCAAATATTTTCCCTCCAAATCCACTTAAGCTGAAATTAATTTCAATTTTTCAATTCCCCCCTCCTGTCTCTCCTGGCTGGACCCATGCCCCTCCTCCCCACCTAATTTTTCATCCAAATCCAGGCCTATAAATCAAAGGGAAATTAACTCCAGCCCTCCTTCATTGCTGTCCACACAGTTTCCCTCCCACCCTTTCATGCTCACGTGCACCCAATAGGAGGAAACGGCTGGAATTTCTCCTCTACAACGTACTGTCCAGAATTCTGGACAAGTTCTAAGTGCTGCCATGGGACTCATAACATAAAAAGCTGCTGTCCAGGAGAACTACAGCAACAGAAACGGCAGTTCTGCTATTCCCAAGTCCTCCAGCTTGCTGTCCAGCTTCCTGGATTAGTTCCGTAAGCTATCCCAGGGATAGAAGCCTTGAAAACTGCTATCCTGAGCCTACAAGTTGCTGTCTACAGATTCCAGATTATGCTAGTTGGCTGTCCTCCACCAAGAAACTGCTAGAGTACTGTCCAAAGGCTACTATTTACTTCTCCAACGGACTATACCTTGGGCACCATTCGTCTCCTAGTGGCATTGCTCGGTTTGATCTCAATCTTCCTCCGTTAAAGCCCCACCGTCAAGAGCGTGAGTGAGGGACCCAAGGTGAAAGTTCTATTTGTTAGCCGTGGATTATTGTTTTTGTCATAACATTACACTCTCTATTTTTATGTTGTTAAATTGATAGCATCCCGTTAATCTAGTTGTAACCGCATGCCTTACATAATTTCTACTTGATAATTCTGAAAGCTTAACTTGGGTAAGCATTAATTCTATAACTAGCAACGCTTTCATAATCTTATATTAAAATCCCCAAGAAGTTCTTGTTTCCATGCATATGTTTCACATCACAACTCGATGTACGGAGGAAACTAATTGATGCATCATCGAAGAAAGACTATGATGATGGCAGGAAATATAACGAAGACTTTTGATAACCGCAAGTATCTGTAAATTGCCGCAAGAAACCAGTTGATCTACTACCAATGGGAGGCCCCAATTATGGCATTAACGACACAAAGTTAAATGGTTTCATGAATGATTATGTAAAGTCAAACAATGAGAACTTAAAAAAATGAATGATGCCTCATTATATCATCTCTTCAGAAATACAGGGGCTCCCAAAAATATGCTGCATCACTCAAGTAAGGATCCAGGGATCCAGCCCCTCAACTTAACAACCTACCTTTATGGCAAGTCAAGGACAAATCAAAATGATGATGTACCAGTCGAGCCCTTGGTTTCATCAGTTTGTAATATATCATCTATCACAAAATGACCTCATGTCGTTTAGATGTGTTTATCTAATCAAAATAAGGGTCGGTTGATTCGTAGATTCGACCTCCCGATGAATGAGAAAAAAAAGTCCACGTCCACATCAGGACAATGAGGCGCCTCATGACAAACGGATAAAATGCTATGATTCGCCTGTAAGCAAATACAAGAAATCGGTAGTAAAACCATGAGTCGATGAAGCGTCATGCAATGCCACCGGATCTGCAACATCCCAACAAGCGGACAGAAGGCGTGTACAAACTTCCAAATAGAATGTTGCTTCAAATGGTGGTTGCACGCACAACCAAGCAGCGTAAAATATTCCCCCCCCCCCCCCCCCCCCCCCCCC
>NW_021318693.1:7110941-7129382 GCF_001605985.2 Dendrobium catenatum
GAGTGCGTACGCCTCAGGCCGCGAGGCGTCGAGGCGATTGAAGGCGCTGGTTGCCTTCGAATATTTGTTTATTCGCCAGTTTCATGCGTAATAGAGATTAAGGGCTCTTTGTTAGCATATCCGGCCGGCTCCCAGTTTATCTTTTTTCTATTGGCCTGATACTTTTCTGTCGTGTTCGTGCTTGCTCATATCTCTTTCTCTCCCGTTCGAGTCGTGTGAATCCCTGCTCCCGTCCGACTTTCCTAACGACGACTTCACTTCGACTTTGACGAGATTTGACGACTTCAGACGACATCGACTGACTTCTGACGACTTCGACGATTCAAGTTCGACATCATTTGTCTCCTGTTTATCCTCTTCCATATGTCGTGTTCAACCGACTTCGACGGAGTTCGAGATCTTCGACAACTTCAGCTTTGCAACGTGTTTCTTCCGGTCGTGTGGAACACTTTCGACGAGATCCCACGACTTCGACGGGCATCCAGGGCTTCGACGGCATCCAAGCTGCGTCGTGTTTCTTCCTACGTCGTGTTCGACGAGTTCGACGGCATCCAAGACTTCGACGAGATCCACGACTTCGACAGCTCAGTCGTTCGTTCCCTGTTTTCTTCCTGCACCGTGCTCAAGGTAAGCTTCTTGTTCCTGTTTTTCTTCATGCTCAATTTGATTTCTCTTACATTACTAACTATCGTTCAGAGACAATAAGTATTAGGATCTATTACTAATTTTGTATTAGCTCAATTTGATTTCTCTTACATTACTAACTTAAGTTTTAGAATGTTATTTAAGTATTAGCTTAAGGTTTAGGGTTTGGAATTATAAATTTCTATGCCTAAATGGGAACAAGAACTTTGAACATGTATATATTATTTGCATGATATTACTATGTAACATTTGCCATTCTTTTTCATTCAGTTAGGTGTATAGGTGAGTTTATTTTTAAGTGAGTTTATTTTATATTTTATATTCCAGTAATATTTTCTTGAAACAAATCTTCAAATTCATAGTTGACATAATATTTTGTTATTTTTTGTCATTATTTATAGTTTTAAAGTAATTTATTTTATTCATTTTGAGGCTTACGCCTCGATCCGCCTCGAGGCTTACGCCTCGCCTCGCTTAGAAAAAACGCCTCGATTCCCGATTTCGCCTTTTAAAACCTTGCGACCAATAGACGGAGTCGACAAGGTCCAATAAATGAAATTCCCAAATGACCTCAAAACACTCCGATGATGGCCATGTTGAACAAAAAATCTCAATCGGAGGGGTTAATTCCAAATACTTCAAAATGCCTCCCAAAATCTCACACCCATGAAATCCAAAACTCTAAAAAAAATTCTAAAATCTAAATGTTTAATATTGAAATTTAACCATTAATCACTTAAAACAAAATCAATCCACCATTCGTGATAGTTTGCCGGGGTGGACGAATTGAAATTTACTTCAGCTCACATAGAGCTAATACTTAGTCGAAAATATCACTAGTATTCATTATCAAAATAGTCTCATGCTAGTAAGGATGTGGTACATGTCCTCTAACCAACAGTTTCGCCACCAAATGACATTATAGGTAAACGGTTATGACCCAGGGGGCCCTCTGAACCGAGTGGTTTTGCCACCAAATTTCACCAAGAGATAACGGTTATGGTCAGAGCTAATACGTTCCTTAGTGGAATCAAATCCTTATACATGAATAAATAGAATATAATCGATATGATACAAAACCCTCTATTAACAAAGGTGGATTCAAATTTATCCCCTTAGGGAAACATTCACCCCAGATCTATAAGGTACCCTTGGACGAAGCAACCCATGACTGCCGATAAGAATCCTAATATAAGGTTGGGTCGTCTTCTCTGACTAAGTAGACCAGGGACCAAGATGGTCCGGGACGACGGAACCATGTGATCATGATCAGGTCCATCATTCATTCCACCACCATCCACTTTAAATGCAAGATGGTGTAATTTTCAATTTTAAATATTAAAATTTTCAACCAAATCTTCAAATTATGACTATCCATGCTGTTACTATACGCCTGATACTATGTACCTATGGATAGAACGTATCTGATCGACGACTAGCATTAATCGAAAGTTCTCTCTCGTTATCGGGAGGGGTAATTAACCATATGCAATGTTTAAAATTGCGTAATCAGATATTGAGGTGTTTTTTGTTCGTGAGGTGAGGTGAAAGCCTTAAGGCATTTTGATATGTAAGCCTCAAAATCAAAAGATTGCATAAATATAAAATGATATATTTTTTATGTACTAATGAGTAAATAATATAAAACATAAAAAGGCACAAGATAAGAAGAGAGCATCTTATACTTGTTATTATGCATGCCCAAACCACATGTCCATACAAACATAAGTCTAACAAAAATAGATCTAAATATTACATAAATAAAAAGTTTTATCATTTTCATTTTTTTACACTGGCAACACTTCAATCAAATGACATTAAAAATTGCATGTCTAAAACAAAGCAAGATTGCATAAAATTTAAAAGGAAAAAAATTCATCAAAAATGAATGAAAACCAAAGGAAGATGTCGATAAATGCGATGAAATAACAAAAACATCACATTTGAGTGCAAAGAAGAAGAGGAACTAAAGCTATTTCACCTTTGTCAATAAACAGTAAACTCCAACCACGAAGAAGAAGAGCTTTCAACGGTCGGTCAAAGGAGACTCCAGCCCAACTTCCAATAGAAAAGAACTCCAAGCAAGAGGTGAAGAGCAACTCTCGGTGGAAGGAAGCCGACGCCAGTCGAATGGAAGGAAGAGGAGAAAATGTCGCTAGAAGAAGAAGGGAGAAGAAACCTCGTTTCGGTTCGAAATGACCGAAGACGCGCGGGGATGGGGTGGGGTGGGGTGGGGGGTGGTAAGGCGAGGCGCGCCTCAGTGAACTTGAGGCGTACGCCTCAAGACCAGCTCTCATTGCATAGGCTTTGAGGCTTAAAAGAACGAAATTGCGCTGAGGCGCACCTCTTATTGTGCAATTTTAAACCATGACTATAGGGGCTTGCACCTATAGGAAACCAGAACTCATATCATAAAGTCCTCACAAAATGAGGGTGAAATCTCTGCGTAGTGTCTTATCTACAAATCCATATGCCTTCCAAAATTTACCCCGAAACTTAATTCCATCAAAACTGCCCCGAAGAAAAGTAGCGGGGGAGACCGGGGCCAAATTTTCAGAGCCCACACCTCCATATGCATATCACAACCAATTCAAGCAAAATTGAAAAGAACGATGCTCAACTAATGTGAAGCTAGGTGAATCGGGTTCAAAATGCCTTGATCATGATCGAAATCGCTCAAAAAATACCTATTCACAAATCACACCACACTGATACATCTGGAATACTGAAACCCAAAAAGGATATCTGTATTATAAGGTCATCGCATGAAGGCGAAATGTAAAATTTGCCCATGCAAAAGGCGACAACACATAATTCGAGACATGTGAATGACATTTTTTATGAGAAAATGACATGTAAGCTTTACACACACTAACTAAATTGGTTAAAAATAAAATAAATTAATATTGTCAGGACTACATAATTATATACACATAATTAAAATTAAATCAAAATCAAATAATTTTTTTCAAATATCATCCAAATCGTTAGTTGAATATCTATTTTTTTGTCGCAAGTAATGAGCAGTGCCTAAATGTCTCGATGTTCCATCTCGTATTACCATCCAACCATAGAAAAAAAGCCAAAATCTAAACCTACTCGCACTAGTCTCTCCCATTTTACAGAACTCCTTAGCAGGCCTCTATTTTCCCAATCTCCTTCGTCTCTCCCTTCCTCTCGATAGATCAGATGAACCACTAGCATGACCACATCACCTTCAAATTCTCTTCTCCCGCCTGCTCACACTTATCCCCTCTATTTCACAAACCACCCATCCCTCAACCTCCTCATCTTTCTCTTCCTCAGCCTCTTTTAGTCGCACGCGACAACGTCGTCCAACCTATACTCCCCTGTGTATCATAAGTCCTAACATGCAACTGGTCTCTCTCCAAAACTCACAAACCCTCCGCCTCTTCCTCCCCTTGGCTCCTACATGATTTCCTGAAACCCTCATTAGCAAAGGAGCATGAAAGTTGTAGCAAAAGCTCACAGGTGAAGCCACCAATGAACTATCTAACCCTCTTTCTCTTTATCTCTAGCATTTTCCTACTCTCACTCTCGTCCTTCCTTTCTCTCTCCACCTCCATCTTTCTCTTTCTCTCTCTAAATATAGAGAGAAATCTCTCCCTAACTTTCCCCTCTTGCTCTCTCTATTCCTCACACTCTCTCTCTTTCATTCTCTCTTCTCTCACTCATTTAGAAAATAAAAAACTTAAAAAAAAAAAAGAAAAAAAAAGGAAGAAAGAAAAGCCAAAAAAATAGAAGAGAAAATAAAAAAAAAATTGTGTTTGATTCTTGTCATCACTAGCATTACTATCTCACACACAAAGATATAAAAGGCAACAACTCAAAACTTTCAAAATTCCAAGTGTAAAGCATTTGGTGCGATAAACAAAACCTGTGCGCTTTTCTTAGCACAACGAGGAAAAGTAGTAGGCAACATTTGTGACGTAAAGAATAAGCCTCGTGCACACATTTCTTAGCACAATGGAGAAATTCAAATTTAAGAACTTGTGTGTATAATTTCAATATAACCAGAAAATATCGCAAATTTCAAATAACAAATAAGACTTATGCATGTTTTTTATGCATTGTGAGATAAAAGACCACCACCGCCCTACTCGTCTAGTTTTGAGAGAAAACCATTTTAAGTGTAATCAAGCTAACTTGTCACCACCACTCATAGTAGCTGACCGCCACCACCCTACCAGCCACAATCACCAACGCCGCTGCCAACCAGCCACCCACTGTCGTTTGTAGCCAACACAATGGCCATAAGTTCTCTCTCATATACTGACTTCAGCCTAGCTCTGGCTGACAGTACTTGACTATAGTATGTTATAGATATGTGATTCTGCATGAGTACGACCCCCAACCCATATTTGAACGCATCGGTCTCCACTATAAAAATATGATTAAAATCTAGGAGAGATAAAATATGGACTGTAGTCATGGCTTTCTTCAATCTCTCAAAGGCATGGGTCGCTACTTCTCCCCACAAGAAGCCATCCTTCTTCAGTTGCTTAATCAAGGGCTAAGCTATAGTACTGTATCCCCTCACAAATCTCTGGTAGTAACCAGTCAATCCTAGGAAACCCCTTAACTCCCTCAGGTTCCTAGGCAAAGACCACTGTTGCACTGCCTCAATTTTGGTTTGATCAGCCGCCACTTCCTTCTGGGACACCACATGCCTAAGTACTCCACACTAGCCTAAGCTAAGTTGCACTTCTTTAGGTTGGCCCTTAGCTGATGCTCCTGTAGAACTCCTAAAACCACCCTCAAGTGCTCCAGATGCTCCTCTTCAGTCTTATTGGTACACCAGTATGTCATCAAAGAAAATCAGGACAAACTTTAGGAGGTACGACAGGAACATGTTGTTCATCAAAGATTGGAAAGTAGCGGGGGCTTAAGTAAGCCCAAATAGCACCACTAGAAACTTGTAGAGCCCCTTGTATGTCCTGAAAGTCGTCATTTGAACACCTGCCTCCTTCATTCTGATTTGATGATAACCTAACTTCAAATACAACTTGGAAAATATCACTACTCCATACAGCTCATCCAAGAGCTCATCAATCACAAATAGGGAACTTATCCAGCATTGTCCCCTTGTTTAAAGCTCTGTAATCCATACAAAACCTCCAGCTCCCATCCTTTTTCTTGACCAATAAGATTGGGCTAGAGAAAGGACTCACACTTGGCCTGACGATCCCCACCTCCAACACCTCACGAATAAGCTTTTCCATCTCATCCTTCTAAATCTAGGGATAGCGGTGCGGCTGAACACTGATCGGTGACACCACTTTCTTCAAGGTAATGGCATGCTCCATCTCTCTCTATGGAGGTAGGCCCTGGGGAGGTTGAAAAATCTAACTGAACTGTTATATGAGCGGTTGAACTGAAGTAGGAATGTCTCCCTCATCCTCTAGTCTGAACCCTTCCAAGCGTTGCAACTCTACCAAAATTCTTCTTCCCACCTCCTGTATGGTCCTGATAAGAGATTTGAGAGATACGCCAGCATTGGACAGCTCGACGTTGCCCTGAATCACCATCCTCCTTCCCCTAGTTACCACTAGCTCCATTCTTAGTGCTCCCCAATTGACCTTGGTATCTCCCAAGGTCTATAGCCATTTCATCTCCAGGATGACATCAGTGCTCCCCAACTCCAGTGAAAAAAAGTCCTCCCTCACCTGGATCCCCTGAATAGTTAGCACTACCCCCCCTACATACTCCTCTAGCCATCTCCACCTTTCCCGTTCCCATCATCACCTCGTAGCCCCCAGTATCCACTAATTTCACCCTTAGCATATCTGCAATCTGATCGGAGATGAAATTGTAGGTTGCCCCACTATCGATCAGCACCACCACCTCTTTATCAGCTATTTATCCCTTGTCACAATACTCTGCCACGGTACCCTCCTGTGTCAGGGCGAAGAACTACTCATAGAAATCTCCTCCCTTATTGGTTCGAAAACATTCTAGTAAACAATCCTTGAACTCTCTCCAGCTCCGAATGAATCGCCTCATATCCAATCATTGGTATCATGCCAATGCCTTCCCTTCTAAGCACAGTCCTGTAGCTGTCAATTTCTCCTACTCTGTCAACCCGTTGATTGCAAAGTATTGCTCCACCTTGTAGATCCAGCCATGTGCGTCCTCGCCCTCAAAGATGGGCATCTTCAGCTTCCTCACCTTCGGATCACCACCATTTCCCCTGAATCCTCCATAGCCTCCTATTCCTCAAAGAGGAGGTGCTCCCTAGTTGTCACGATCTTCCCTCTGACAATCATACCCAAACACTTCATCAAAATCCCCTCTTCTTCTTTCAAAATCAGCACCTCGGCGATCGAAATCATCCCCTCTCCTCACAAAATCAGCACCCCTTCTTTCGTAGCCAATGCTCATATGCTCACTTAAAAGTGATTCTATATGAGGCATTCCGTCTTCACCCTCCAAGATCTCTACTCCTGGATTTTTCCGTCACCTAAACGTGTTAGGGTTCCTCACCTCTTCCATGGTTGTCGGTAGTTTCCTTTGCTTCCGATGTAGCCGGATTGGGTTTGGCTTCTAGCAATATCTTCAACATGTCTTCCACCACGGCGAACTTTTCCTCCATCCTTTCATTAACTGATGCGATCTGATTTTAAAAATCAGAAATCTCCTCAAAATCTGATTTGAGTTGCCCAAGTTCTCCCTCCAAGACTTCCACTTTTCTTCCATCCATTGGTTTCCCTTAGATCGACGTGCTCTTATATCAATTTGAAGAAAACAACCACCATAGTGCAGGAAATTGCTGAATTTCAGAGAAATTCATCAAATTTGGTGCAGAAATTCCAAGCATAATAGAGAAAAACATCAAGATATAATCCAATTCAGCCAAAGAACAAGAAAAACAACAAACGATACAAAAATCTTCAGTTCGAGGGAAGATTCAATTCTCCAAATCTCTAACCAAAGTATAGAGCCCAAAAGCAAAACCCTAAATCTAAAATTCAACCTCCAAATTCAAGATAACCCTAAACCTAGCAAGAAGAAAGTAATTAAAGCAAAAGGAAAATTACATAATTCCTAAATAGCCCCTAATTCAAAATTTTCACTCCAATACAAAGCTTAATTAGTGAGCTAGCCCGCCGTTTGTAACAATGAACCCGTCTAGGATGGACCGGTTCAGCCGGCCCTTGGGCCGGCCTAACAAATTCATTTATATCTTTACCAAAGCTCTAAGATCTCTTCAGTTTTATAATATTTGCATCAAGCAGAAACAAATTGATCTTTATACACCAAGTTGATGGGACAATGTTATCATGGAAAAGCATTGGACAAAGATATGATTTTATTGATATATTTTATCTTCATAATTAAGAATATTCTTTTGATATCTATTTTTTTCTATACTTCCTATTTGCCTGTACATAAGCACTAACATTCAATCAGTAAGATACAACAAAAAAATTTCCTCTCCAACAATTTCAACATGAATGTGCCAGAGCAGCAAAGTGATAACTTCCTATCTAACAAAAAAAAAAAAAGGTTCCTACTATTGGAACTATTACATCTATTAATAGTATAATCCTGATTCATAAAGAAAATTTCTTTTGCTAGGGAAAAAACTAGCATGATATAGAACCAAACAAAAAGTAAATACTAGGTAACTTTGCAGCAACATGAAGAATATGGCAGAGAAAAACTTACTCTAATTCTGTAACTTCTAGACATCTGACGGACTTTCTGATTCCTCAGTACCACACCTTCTGACTTGTGAAGCTTCACAATGTCTACATGAGGTTTGCTCTTCAATACATCTTTTAACATACTGAAAAGCTTCTCCTACACAAGAGTTCCTCATAAATTAAGTTCTAAATTATGATTTTAGAAGAGAGATTAGAAAAAACTTTGTATCCGAACACTCAGACATGGATAAAATCAGTCTACATAGCAGTAGATAAGAATAGCGGGCTATTTCTTGTGTAACATATAAAATTAGGTTATTTACAAAACTAACATCCTACTATCTTTATTTGCAATCCGACCATACAAATTTTGAAGAGCTTAACAAATCTCCACCCCATATTTTTTTTTCTTTTATTAAATTATCAATGAGTTTAATGCATCTCTTAACATATTGAAAAGCTTCCCCTGCACAAGGGCTCCTCATAAATTAAGTTTTAAAAAATCATTTATAGAAGAGAGATTAGAAAAAACTCTATATTCGAACACTATTTGATAAAATCAATCTACATACATTAACCCATATTTTTTTGCTTTCGTTAAAATATCAATGAGTTTTCCGTTATACAAAAAAGACAAATTCTTTAGTTGAGTATTTTGGACTGAGTGTTCATTTCTTAAATATTCAAGTTTCAGCTAGAATGTGAATAATTTTCAAACAAAAAATAAAAAACCATGCTCTACAGATAATTGTCAGGATTCTCTAAAAACTTTCAAGCAGTCTTTATATATCATTAAACACAGAAGGAAAAAGAGAGAAATAGAGAATGAGAAATATAGAGAGATCAATCCATCTTTGGCAAGAAGATATGTCTACCTGGATGCAGTGCATATGGGAAAAGGGGAGCAATGAGCATTATGTTTAGAGAACCATGACGTTTCATTGATCAAGAGATAAAATGAAAGTTTGCTGAAAAGTGGAAGTGCAAGTAAACATAAAAGCCATTTTTCTTTTATTTTCAACGCATATCCATATCAATCTCTAGTAGTAACAATTACTTGGAAATACAACAACAACAACAACAACATCAAGCCTTTATCCCACTACGTGGGGTCGGCTACATGAATCATTTTTCTCCATTGTGTCCTATTAAAAGTCAAATTCTCGTTTAAATCTAATAAAGAAAGGTCATTCCTAATATTTTCTAACCAAGTTTTTTTAGGTCTATCCCTACCTTTCTTAACATAAGTCAAATCTAATACCTCTACTCTCCTAACCGGGTCATCACAAGGCCGCCGTTTTATGTGACCAAACCATCTAAGGCGACTTTCTCTAATCTTATCTTCTATTGGAGCTACTCCAACCTTTTCACGTATATGCTCATTTCGTATCCTATCTCTAAGGGTAAAGCCACTCATCCACCTGAGCATCCTCATCTCTGCCACACTTAACTTAGTATTATGCTTCTCTTTTGAAGGCCAACATTCGGCACCATAAAGCATTGCAGGCCTCACTACCATCTTATAGAATTTTACCTTAAGTTTGAGGGGTACATTTCTATCACATAACAAGCCCGATGCATTCCTCCATGAAAAGGAAAAAAAATTAAGGGACCTTGAACCAAATCAATAAGAAATAAAAGGAAAACAAGTTCACGAAGTATAATAAAAAGAAATATAAAATATTATCAACAAATTACCTGTCCCAAAACCAGAACAACATCTGCGTTAAAAATATTGATTGCTTGAAGAAGTAACTGCACCACCAGATAACCGATGTAGAAATGTCAGACAACATGATAGAGGCTGATGAAGAACTATAGAGTATCCCAATAAGCTACAAACTCGCATTACAAGGTACCTCATACCCTAAACCATCAGTCCACCCCATTGTGTTGATAACCATGCCAGCAACTTCATATTCAGAGATGCATGAGAATCGTTTCTCCAGAGTTTGAGCTAGTTCCTTCATAAGAACTTTATATAACTCTACATTCGCACTGTCAGGTTATAAATCTACAGATGCTTCTCGAATCTTGATGTAAACAAAAAAACTTTTGATGCAAAAATATAACCTAGTAATCTAAGTCCTTGATTAGTGAAAATTAACATGATACTTGGAAAAAAAGGCAAAGAATGTGAAGATATTCTATATTAAGATGGCTTATTTAAAGTACCTTGCACTAGTATGGCCATAGAAATAGACGACAGGCATCTCAGTAGGAATTTCCCAAAAAGCATCCATAGGCATTTCGACAGAGCTAGCAGCAATACACCCAGGCATGGAAATAGATCCCTGGCCAATATCCAAGTCCACGAGAGTAGGCTTCCAGCTTCTCTTGCAAGCCCAGTTAAGCAGCATTCTACACAGACTACTTTTACCTGAATCTGTTGGCCCAACAACAATAGTACGAGGGCCCTTGAAAAAAAAGTAATCAATACTCAGTAGCCAGAAAAGAAGCTGAGACGATTCTCCCATGCATTAAACGAAATGATGTATGAAATTGGAGATGACTAGTTTTGAAATGACTTATGGCGCATTGAAAAATCTACATTAAATAGCACACATAAATATTGATGCAAATATGAAACTTTATGAAACTATTGAGTGTATATAACATACTTCAAAGGTCTCATTTATAACCCCAAATATAGTAATTTTTAGAATCCATTAAGATATAATCTAAAGTGCAAGTTTCCAAAAAATTTCAGGCAAGGCAAAACAACTCTCGATATTCAAGAACAAGCAAGAAATCGCAAGTACTATAGTGCCGACCGAAGGAAGCAAAAAAGAAAATCGTTGATTGCTACAGTCCTGAGAAGCAAAGCTGCTGAAGTAAGATACCACCCAACTGCTAATGTCCCAGGGAAAAAAGAAATCATAAAAAGGACATGCAAAAAGAAAGGATCATTGAAGCTACAACCCCCAAAATCAAGTGTCGTAGAAGGAATATCATTGATGCTACAATTTTGGGAATCAACGATTGATGAAGGATTTTGCATCAACCACTTTTCTTTCTAATTTATTGATATTAATTTGTTTATTTTATCTTATTGGTAAATATTTGATCATCCTTTTTACCTGCTCAAGCCATCTAATTTAGTTTTCATTACCTTATGTTTAATAGGTGATACTCCTATCACTCCTCTAACACAATCATTTCTAGATCTATTTTAAATCGAATTTTGTCACACTTATATTTGAACATTCTCATGTTTTGCTTTACTCAACTTAGTTATTAGTGATTTATTTATTGCTCATCACTTGAATCCAAATAATATAACTAGTGAATACTAATTTTATAAAATTTATCTTTAAGTCACTCTAATATTCCCCTATTACATATTATACTTCTTTACTTTCACAACCCAATATGAACTATATGAAAAATATTTCCATCTACACCGAAATTGACATGTAAAATAGCTCCAAGAAACTTAGATATATGTCATGGACATATCAATTGATCTTCCAACAATATTAACTAAAACCCATCAACTTCACACCCACTAAAATTATATATGATATAATTTATCTTTGTTCCATTAATCCTAATTCCTCTTTAAAAAATATCTCCAATAATCTAACTTTTCATTTATTTTAGCCATGATCTGACCTACAAGAACTTGGTCATCTACATATAACATACACCTGCATATTAAAAGACTAAGGTCTGAAGTCATAAAAAAAACACTAGCATTCGCAAAAAGTTTCACAACAACACGGAAGGTTAGCCAAGCAAACTTATACCTGTGAATTACCGGTTCTAGCACGAGTCCTTCTCCCATCCAATATAGCATGGACATTCACATAGCTCACCATAGGCGTCTATAAAAAATCAAAAAGCCATGTATCAAACAAAAAGTGGCAAACTCAATCAAGAAAAGCCTGAGAAACGAAGGTTAACCACAAAATCTCCTTTCTGAAACAAAATGCTCACTCACTTCATCTGCCACGTACTCAACTTCGCTGATTCCGTCCAATTCGATTGTCGCACCCTTCCAAGTGAAAATCTGCCATAAAGGTCCTGAAAAGTTTCAAGCTACTGAAGTAGGGCAAGTGATGAGTGTGGGAAAAGAAATTACGGCAATATTTTGGAAAGCGGGAACAGTGATCCACTTCTCCGGCGGGAGCTCGGCGCCGAAAACCTCGGCGGCGCCGGCGGTGAGGCGGAGACGGAGAGTAGCTTCGGGGCCCACCTCCACCCTCAGCTCGCTCTCCTTCTCCAGCACAAACTGCCGACTTGACGCCATTGTGGCGCCGTCGTTGGCGGACATGTACCCCTCTCTGTAGTTCGTTTCCCTCTTCCGAAACCTAAAGGGAAAATGCAAATCTCCGT
Source organism: Dendrobium catenatum (assembly GCF_001605985.2). Taxonomy (NCBI): domain Eukaryota; kingdom Viridiplantae; phylum Streptophyta; class Magnoliopsida; order Asparagales; family Orchidaceae; genus Dendrobium; species Dendrobium catenatum. The sequence goes on from NW_021318693.1 coordinate 7,123,592, forward strand.
CTGATAGCCTCTATATCAATGAGAATATATAAATGATTTCAGGTGTTAAATGATAACTATATCAATGAGAATATTTCGAATGTTATGCATGCAACCATTAAAAATTATCAAATCAAATATTTATGTATGTTAGATAGAAAAAATTTAATAAAAATATTAAGAAATAAAATTTTGTTATCATCTTAGATATCATTATAAATAAAAATAATTGAGTGATAATTTTATAAATAGATATTTAAATTTAAATGCTACTTTTCAAGAACTTTTTCCATTCAATATCATTTATATATTATATCAATTGCATCATAAGATTCAACTCTTTCTGTTTGGCCAAAAGTGCAAGATAAATAGAATATAATCTTAAATACAAGTAATTAATATCTAAAAAAATTAAAAAAATTGCAAAGGAAGAAAACTGAGATTTAAGTGAAAAAAGTAGCATATGCAAATGTTAATGTATCTTGAATCAATGGTGAAAGAATTTCGATGGGAGAATGTCACGATCCGGAGCGCATTTGAAAAGTTCAAACCATAAATTGGATGTTTAACTATTTCCAAACTAACATGCTTATAGTCGAATCGAGCAGCTCTACGAGACAAATCCAACGAGTCCAAGATCATCAAATTTTGATATCATTAAAATATTCAAATGCCTAATAAATAGTTCACGATCAAGAGAATCAATATAGGTCGTCCATTCAAACAACTTCCAACTTATCATTGATCTCCTTCTTATTTATTGGTTATACTACACTCAAAATTTATAAATAGATCACTCATTTCTCATGGAATATGACAAACTTCTCATTAACTAGTATATAAGTGCATCATAGTTTATATATGCTAACTTTCATGTTATTCATTTGAAGATGTTTGTCAAATATCAGTCCAATAGCAAAGATGGTGTTTCTAGTTAGTAAAATGTGATTTTGATCGGGTAAGACAATCTAAATGAGAACCACCAAAGGTTCATGATCAACTATTTTAATGTATTATAATATTTCATATAATATGACAAACAAAAGTACTTTCATGTTATTCATTTGAAGATGTTTGTCAAATATCAGTCCAATAACAAAGATGGTGTTTCTAGTTAGTAAAATGTGATTTTAATTGGGCAAGACAATCTAAATGAGAACCACCAAAGGTTCATGATCAACTATTTAAATGTATTATAATATTCCATATAATATGACAAACAAAAGTATTTTAATTTAGACCCCCCCCTTGAATAAAATTTATAGCTCTGCCATTGATCATTTCAATTCATAAAGTAATTACATTTAGATTCATTTCATTTCAAGACTTTTAATATTATACATATACAATATCTTTATCTAAAATTTTCTTTTTTCTCAAAAATAATTCAACCGTCACAGGAGCTATCATCTAATTTAGTACTAATGAAGGTACTCCTTTTTTAATTTATTTTTCCTTTTTCATAACATTTTTCATATACGTGAACGGATACATTGCGTCCCCAACTAGTATCATAAGGGGGTATGCTCCATCAGTCAACATGCACATGCAAGTATATATAGCTAGTCATTTCATGTAAATAGTATTCATTACCTTTATATGATAATACGAAGCATAATAATTTAATTCTCATTTGACTCAATATGACTAATCATTGTATATGAGAGACACATCATGATCTAGCTTGCAATAAAGACTTGAAAGACACGTCATGATCTAGCTTGTAATAAAGACTTAATTAAAAAAGTATTACTAACTTTCGATGCATATAATTTAAGAGAGAACAAAATCATTACTGTAATTAAAAAGATATGAGTACTCACTTTGATTAGGATTGCTTGCTCTTAATGTCCTTGCTCTGACTTCAATAAAATGATACTTATAATAATACATGATTTTATAAGGTTTTTTTTAACTTATATATAATCATATCTCTCTATAATTAATTATTAAGTATACTTAAATAGTTCTTATTTTAATTTTAATATTTCTTAAAAATCTTTTTATAATTATCTTTTATTATAAATTCTATTAATACATATATAAAATTCTATTTAAAATATTATTATTTTTTTCTTAATAATATAAAAAACAAACCTTACCTCCCACTTGACCTAGCCACTCGCCTGCGTGAATGCATTCACTTGCTCTCCTTCACGCTCGCTCTCTCTCACTAGGTTGTTCGCCTGATCGCCTCTCTCTCTCTCTCTGTTTCACTCCACCCTCTCTTCTCTAATTTATAGAGATGAAGTCAGCGACGGACGTCCCGATCGAACACTTCGGCTTCCATGGCACCAAAAAGTCGGAGCGAGCTCTAAATCTTCCGCTTCCTGCGATCCGGACTGTTTGGGTTCCGCAATATGACACGATCAAAACGTCCTCGAGTGCCTTGTTCATCTTCCTCATCTCCTTTGACTTCCCCTACTCCATCGGCTTCCAGGTGATGCAAAACAACACATTTGCTTTGTATTCGATATACAATTTCTTTGACTGCTTCAACATTCATTAATTCGGTGAGTTCAAATTTCATTTTGATAATTTAGTTGCTGAGAATTTCTTATAAATATGTATGGGAACCATTATTATTTTCTCTAATATTCTTTCTTCTTCATATAAAAATTTCCATTCATCATTTTAACACTTTGTTTGAGACAACTTCCCTATTGTTTCATAAAGCATTTTTTAGTAAAAAATTAATAGCTTAAAAGAATTTTGTACTAAAATACTAGTTTAGTAAGCATTAAGTAAAATATTTCAAACGAAGTCTGAGACGACTTTTTTATTGCTTCTTAAAGCAACTTTCTAGTAAAAAATTAAAAATTTTGTTCTAGGAAGATGCTTTAAGAAGCAGAAAGAAAACAGTCCCAAACGAAGCCTAAATCTTTGATTAGTTATATGCTTATTTGAACAATTTTTTAGTTCAACAATATTTCTTTGCCTTTCAATAATTAAAATAGAATTTATCATTCGCAGCATTAGTCGATAATTATTTTAGCAAAAAACCTTGATTTGTTCAATGATACTTACAAACATTGTTGTCCTAACAGTGAGGCAACGATGTTTTGGCTACTTTTGAGATAGTTTTTTTTTTAATTTTTTTAAAGCAGTTTTAATGTTAAAAAAAATTTTATTTTAAAATTTTTTTATTTGAAAATAAGTTTATAAAAAAATTATCCTAAACGAAGCCTTTATTTGTATCCTAGCAAAAATTGATAATGGTAAGGAGATTGATCAAGAGAAGGATGGCAGAAGAAGGGGTTATTGTAAGCAATTGATGGAGTTGAAGCAAGTCATATCTTGCCTTTGGCTACTTTTTAGTAAAAAATTTCTTAAAATATAAATTTTAGTAATAAAAAACAGCTTTAGAAAATAATAAAAAAAATTGTCTCAAACGAAACCAATTGTACCAAAAAAAAAAAAAAAAAAAAAAAAAAAAAAAAAAAAAACGCACATATAAATGACCCGCATAAATCCAGCAGAAAATAGTAATTGGAAACTTCTTGATCTTATTTGAAGGACTAAACGATCTCTAAATCTTGTGTTTTTATAGTAAAAATAAGCATCTTAATGGGAGTAATTAATAAATAATAGTTGAATTTGTTAAAATAGTTTATGATCGAGAGAATTAACACACCCTATTCAATAGAGTATGTAAGAATTTTGGTGAAAATCACTAAAAGGCAACTAAATTTAAAAATTGTCTTCATATTCTTCCCATAAAAAGGATTTAAATTAGAAAGACCTTAGAGGCATAATGAATCCTATAACTTTGTCCATCAATTAAATCTGATGATCATTGTTAGCAATTGATGGCATAAAAGTTTCAATTGAAACTATTTTTTAATTATTTCTTAAAATAATTTTTAAGTATAAGAATTAAATTTTTTTTACTAAAAATTTATTTTAAGAATCAATAAAAAAATCATTCCAAATAAAATCAAAGACAAGTAGAAGAAAAAACATTTATTATCAAATATAAAAGTAGACTGACATTGTTCTGCATCTGATGACAATTTCACAAAGGTTACATAATATTATTTTAAAGACTATATTGCACAATACGCGACAATATTGACCATTACTGCGTCTTATTCTTCAGCATCTTTAGCTATGAGGCTTTCACATGAAACTTTTATTTTTGACTAAGGATAAAAATTGAAAGCAGCCACACTTCCACAGCCCTCTACTGTGTACTAAACCACCACCACAAGGATGGTGGTCGTGTCCGTGGCAACATCCTGCTTCTACGAACCCTTTAGCGGCTGCCACCTCCGTCGCCACCGCCACCATCACCACCGCCACCATCGCCACCGCCATCGCCACCGCCGCCATCTCCACCGCCACCATCACCACCACCACCACCACCGCCACCATCACCACCACCACCACCACCGCCATCTCCACCGCCACTATCGCCACCACCGCCATCGCCATCTCCACTGCCACCATCACCATCGCCATTGCCGCCATCGCCACTGCTTCCACCATCACCGCCACCACCTTCACCCCCACCGTCCCCTCCTCCGTCGCCATCATCAGCTACGTGGTAGCCAGAACTTGATTTTGGCTTGCTAGCCTGCTTCAAGGACCTTGCGAAGGAAAGGCAGAAGCTAATGCTAAGCAGAACTAACAATGCAAGAGCCGTGAGCTTATTGCTTGTAGCCATTGTTTGTTTATGGAATGGTGGATGAGAAGCTGTGGTGGCCAAATGAGCGCTATTTATAGCTGAGGCTTGCACTGCAAAGTAGGTTTATGATAGAGAAGCAGAGGTTTCAAATGAGGATTATTAGAAGGAAAAAAAAAAGTGCTTTAGGTCAAACAATTCGGCGGGCTTTGAAATTTTGATTAGGGCAAATGTTTAAATCTTTGTGAGGGAGCTATTTAGGGAAAATGCAAACTAATGCATCATTCTAATCATCAAATGATCTAGAAGATTTTCTTAGGTAAAATTGTTTAGCCTAATAGACATTGCTTTGTTTTATCTATTACCTAACCCTTTGATAAAGATTGCTTGATATTCTTTTAACTACCTTTAATTTTCCATTATATCATGAATGAAATATACTTGAAATCTATATTTTGTGCCCATAAGTATCAACTTAGTTTTCCAAAAGTAAGAAGTAAAATGAACATCACTATCAAAGATCACAAAAGAAAAATCATCTATTACCGGCAGCATTTTCGACCCACTACAGGAAAAACGCCGAAAACCGGCGGTTTTTTCTGACGGTTAGCTTATATTAACCGGCGGTTTTTTTAACTACCGGCGGCTTTACGGCGGTTTTTGTGCCGCCGGAAAAAATCGCGTAGGAAACTAGTACCGGCGGTTTTCCGGCGGCTCTGACCGCCGGTTTCAACCAGATTTTATGCCGGCGATTTCCCGACTGTGACGCCGCCGGTTAATTGACCGACGACCTACCGACGGTCATTTTATCGACGGTTCTCCGACGGTTTAGTTAGCTGTCGTATGTTTTTAAAACCGCTGGCCTTCGCCGGTAGATCGCCGGTTACTTAACCGAAATTGATCATTTTCCGGCAGAGTTGGAATTTACCGACGGCAAAATTTCTACCGGTAAAACCAACGTAGGAAAAATATTTATGGTGGTCTTTTCCGGTGGAAAACATGCGCGCGGAATAAGGCCTTCTAAAAAAAAAAACTAATTTAAAAATTTACCTACCTGACCGCCCAGCCACCCACCCTCTGCTCGGCGAGCCTTCCTAACCACGTGTTACTCGCCCTAACCGGCTCACTCGACTAGGCGCTTCGCTTCCCACCAGACCCGGCGCTTCACTGCCCGCCCGCCCCTCCCGA
>NW_021318693.1:7136084-7186817 GCF_001605985.2 Dendrobium catenatum
GCAACTCCGTTGTTGCACTGAGCTATCTCTTTTGTTTGGCCTGCACCTGCCTGCCCGAGTTGCAATGTGCTTCGGCAAGATTCGAAACTCAGGACTTGAGTTTGTGGTAGTAACAAATAACTATACCACTTTTTTGCATTTGAGAGAGTTTAAAAATTCGATCATAATACTATACTCTTTTATATTTATAAAATAATACAATTTCAAATAATTTATTATTAATATATTATATATTATTTAAATATTTATATATATAGTTTCTATAAATGTATTTAATATTATATTATAATTTAAATTCTTTATAATATTTATATTTTATTTATATATTTATATTTTTTTTTTTGATTATGTGTTTTTATAATTTATTATAATATTAATTAAGTAATTATAACATGTAAAACTTTTATTATTTAATTATAATTATATATTATTATTTAATTATATTTAATTTATTATTATTTATTAATATTATAATAATAATTTATTATTTATAATTAATTTATTTGTATTCATTAGTTATTAAATTATTTATATATTATAATTAATTATTAGTTTATATTATATAAATTATTATATAATATTTAATATATTTGATAAATTATATGTGTGTATAATATTAATTTTTTATGGATTATTATTACATTTAATCTTGCGGAGGTTATTTGTGTTACGGTTATTCTTATTAATTCCGGAGAGGAGCGAGATATTTGTTGGTTGTTCTGTAGTTCTTATGTTGGATATATGATTATGAGATGGTAATTCTATGTTTATGTATATATTCTTCTTGTTATATAGTTAGTTCTATTCAACTTTATTATTTAGTTGTCTTTATATTGTTGATAGATTGTTATCATATTATTATTATATTTTTCATAGTTTTTGTTTTTATTTTTTGTTATATATTGCTAATGCTATTCTTTTAGATTATATAATGTAGCTTTTTTGGTTTTTTTTTTTTTTTTTTTGGTCGTTGTATGTCTCTATATGTTATGTGTATGTTTTTTTTTTTTTTCTTTTTTTTTTTGTCTATTTTTTTTGTTGTTTTTTTTTCTTTTTTATTATTTCTTTATTATATCTTGTTTACTGTTTTTGTTTTTTTTATTTTTTTTTTTTTATATTATTATATATTATCTATATTTTTTTTTTTTTTTCTTTTTTTTTTTCTTATTATGTAATATTATGTTTATTATGTATATATTAATTTCTTGTATGTTGTTTTTAATATTTATTTGTTTTTTATTTCTTGTTATTTAATTATTATATTTATTATTTTTTAATTTTTTTTCTTTTATGTTTATTTAACGGAGAGAATAAAGTTAAGGATAGAGGAAAAAAAAAGATGAAAAGGGTACATGTCTCATCTTATATTGTACAATTATCTTATCAACACCAGAATTGTCTTTTATTAAAATTCTTTTATATATTATCAGACATAATAAATCTTATTTCCCAATTATTTTTCTTACTGTAACGCCCCTCTTTAATATATTCTCGTATTAACCTCTCCTGTATATTTTTCAAATATAAGATTTAAAATAGAAATATTATTATCAATAAAAATATTTATAATAGAGTAAATAAATATATAAAAAAACTACATCTATTATCATAATTATATATGATATTACGTAATAATAGCTATTATATAATATATATATATACTTAATTATATTATAAGCATATTTTTGAGCTTATTCTGCATTGATTTAAATAATAAATATTAATACATATCTCTGATCTACTATATTGCGTAATGGTTTGGCTTTTAATTACTTATAATCAAAATAGCTCTTATAGACTAAAGTTCATGATGTTTTCTTTAAAAAAAAAAAACTAATAATAATCTAAAAGATGGAAGAGAGAAAAAATAATCTCATCACTCCCTCGTGGAGAGAGAGAGAGAGAGAGAGAGGAGAGAGAGAGAGAGAGAGAGAGAGAGAGAGAGAAGCGCTAGGAGAAGAGGTTGTCATTTTAATAAAAACAAAATTTCTAAAGAAAAAAGAGAGAGATGAGAAGAGAGTAGAGAGAAGAATATGTTAGAAGAGCTGGAAAAGAGAAGGAGAGCCTACAAATTTTTTTTTTTTTGTAGGTGCCCCCTCCCCCCCTCTGTCACGACCGACCCGATCCGGGATGAATCCCGCTGCACCCGGGTCGCGACACGAACGAACAGACTGACCAGGATCTGGTTAGGATATTGGTTCGAATTGAATCTTCCAATAATTTACTCAAACAACACACACAGACACAGAGCTAACTATGAATCATCAACACACACAGGGAACAAAACATCTATCTTTTTTTTTTTCTTTTTTCCTCAAACAATCATCTACAAAATACATATACATGGCTTTTAACCAGAAAGAAAGAAAGAAAAAAGCCATGACTGTACAAAATCAAAAGTACAAAACAATACTTACTGATCAGACTCCGAATCTATTCCTGGACTTCCTCCTTTCCATAAAACCTGAAAAACCACCAGAAAACAAGAGTGAGCTAAACAGCTCAGCAAAGCAACAAACCTCTCAATCAAATTCTCAAATCAAAACCAAATACATCAGACCAAAAATCTAATCAGAAATCAGGAACATAATCGTATCTCAAATCAGAACAGAATCAAATCAGAACTTATACGGACATATATCAAACCAGAATCAGAGTCGTACATATCAAGTACCTCAGAATACAAATCAGAACAGAATAACTCAACAGAGTCAGAATCGTAAGAAATCAGAATTCTATGTATATTCAAATCAGAACTAAACGGAACAATATCAAATCGAAACAGATCAGATCAGACAGATCACATCAATAAATCATAAATCAGAATTACAGATCATATCGTATCAGAATCATAATTGCTTACAGAACAGATACAGAAATCAGAATCAGATTTGCTTACAGAAGATATTACGGAAATCAGAATCAATATATCAAGAAATCAGATATCAATATTATTAATATATAGCTCAAATGCCTGACACTAACGGGAATCTCTACGGATTCGGCCCCTTATGCCTCCCTTCCCAGAACACTGACTGAATCTCATAGGATCCAGGCCCTTATGCCTCCTCTTTGTGCTCACTCAGCACAGAACAGAGATGTGACTTATACACCAGAACAAAATTCATCGGATCCGGAACAGAACATGAATCAGATTCTAAGATTTACACATTTCAGATTTCCAGACACTAACTGAATCTCATAGGATCCAGGCCCCTTATAGCTCCCTTTTTATAGCATATAATATGCATATTAATTCAAAAGAAAATCCGAGACAAATCAGGAATCAGACAAAAATCGGGCAGTCACATACGGCAATATACGGAATTTACACAATTTTCCTGAAAATCACAAAATTACCAAATTTGCACAGAATACATATAATAATTGATAATTTAAACTTTTCAGCAAACACCAAATTATTTTTCTAACTTACGCAACTACAATATCATTATTTGTCTTAAACAAAAATGTTTTACCAGACTATATAAACAAAATAAATCCAGTTGAAATACAAACCCAAAGTCAATCAAAAAAATATCCCGAACAAAAATATTTAAAATATAGTCCAAACGTGCAACCGCACTGAAGTCTTTGTATACCGATAATTCTCTATAAAGTGATGAGATGATCTCATCTATTATTCTTAAATTATTAGATATTATTGTTCAGCCAATACATAAATCTACCGAGCCAGGGAGCACTACGTAGACAAATTTAATATTACTTAACCACAATAATAACAGAAGCAGTTACAGAACCACCGGTAAAACTGAACCAATACAAAGATACGGACCGAAATCGCTACGCGGAACACAACAATGTCCGGACAATCCTTTATAAAATAAGACGTCGATAACACGACGGTTCTCTTTATGGAAAATTGGAATGAAAGGCGGAATGTGCCTACTTCGTACAGCAAATCCTGACAGTCTCTCTCTATCGGACGGAAGTAACGGCTTCTGCGTGTATATGCCGAACTCATGAGCCAACCCAGACCCAAAAATCAAGCCTTGTATTTTATTTCAAATTATAAAAAATGCACCTTCCCTCTCTCTATGATTTCTCTCTATCCTCCTCTACCCTCTCCCTCAAAATCAAATATTTATTTAATGATTTTCTCCCATCGCTTTCTTCATATCATACACAAAACGACTGATTATTCATATGCTATTCAATATTTTCATTAATTATATCTTAAATCTCCTCGGGCAATATTTTTTTCTTTTTTTACTTTTCAATAGATTCTTTTGAATTAATTTTTTTGAATGCAGTTAAATATATTACTTATACTTCCAGATCTTTTTCTTTTTTTTTTTTTCGGGTTTTTTTTGTTGAGAATTGCAAAAATGCATTAAACCAAAGAGCCAAAGGTAAAATAAAAGAGCATATTCAAATCTAAATGTTAGCAGTGGGTTCCACCAGAATTCCTTCTTCAATAACCTAGAATAAGAAAGAAGGGAATGGTGGATCTATCAAAAATCAGAATTATCAAAAGAAGAAAATTGATTTCTATAAGCCAACAGTAGCACAACAATTCGCTCGCTTAATAACAAGCCTCTGTGCTGCCGTGGGATCAGCTTGAGGACGCAGTTACCACATTTCTAATGCTGAAAGTGAAGATAAAATATATACAGACCTCATTGTTAGAAGTCGGATTTTAGGAGAGAATGAGATCTTGTCCTCGATCGTCCAATTATTAAATTCCCTGCTCTTAAATGAATCCCTTGGTATTCATCCAAAGAACTTATTTTCAAGAATGCTCCTGAGTAATATTTTGAAGTTAGTGCGCAATGCATTCGATTCGGAAAATATTTATCTTCATATGACATACTATCAATTAATTTCATTTATTGTTTCCTATAGTAAGGACTACATTCCAAGAATCAATATCCGAAAACTCGCTAGTTTCTAGCCTAGCTTCTTCGGCCCACTCGTCTATGAATGCGAATTCTGCCTATCTACGACTATACCAACCGTCGATGCATCGACCCCTTAGCACACTTCCTTGCATTATTTATGTCCATAATTGCAGCACGTGCGCTTCTAGGAAACGTCCTCGGGCCTCATGAGCCCTCGCGCACTAACTACAATAAAATTAAGAATTTTATGTCATGGAATAATTCCTGACAGAATTTTGATAGTTGGCTATCACCCTATCTAGTACATACATTGCCTGCATCCTTTTCTCTATCTAGGACTTGAAACTCGACAAAAACAGTGTTATCTTTGACATAACTTAACATAAATATGGTTTAAAAAAAAAAAATCATTTTAGAAAAATAAAAGGTTTCCAAATAATAGATCTTCTATCTAATATAAACCGAAATCACAGTCGACTAAACAATTCTATCCTGAACAGCAATATAAGACTTGATGTAACCAATTAAACCCAATGGATAGACTGCTTACGCTAACTGCTAAAGTAAATATATGTACTTGTAAATGGGAACTATAGCAAACCCCTAGTAGATGGGCCAAAGGTAGCACTGATCACAACATTCATCATTAGTCTTTAACAACAAGGCACCAGCTCAGTAACCAATTATTTGGCAAGACACGGATCTGTTAACACAACTTCTTCCTCCTCTTCTCTCTAGCTCCTCTCTCTCCTCTCCTTTCTCGGGCGGATATCTTCTCATCTCTCTCTCTATCAGTCTCACCGCTCAACTGCCACACGAATTTTCGGGATCACACACAATACAAACACAACACAACCATTGGAACGATGCGCCCGGCCGATCGCCAGATCTTCCCAGGACGATCAGACCAAATTGGATCGTCTTGGACGGTTCCCAGAACTAGTTTCAGGCCGATATTTTGAACAGTGCCAATCGGCCTGGCCGAATTCTCAATCGGCCTGGACGATGCATACAGAAAATCACCTGGAGCAAATCTGGGCAAATTCTGGAGCAAATTCTCAACTGATCGTCTCAGGACGATCCCAGATCGTCTCAGGACGATCCCAGATCGTCCTGGATGATCCTGGAGCAGATTTTGATATTACACCCTCCCCCCGAGGTCCCTCCTTAAATTCGCCCATGACTAAAATTATGATAGCAAACCTTGCTTATGTCCTAAGTAGTCCTACAATAAAACATATCTTAAGGTCCATAAGGAACATGTAATGTTAAATACTTTTTATTTATAATTTTAGCTTAATTAGAAGTGAGAAATATGGGATAACTCTAGGAATGTCTTTCTTTGGAACTTTTATTTGGTCCAGTGAACGTACGTAGAGCTACGTTCGATCGGCACTAAGATCGCAGGCACAAAACGAGAAATACCAAGAAATACCGAGCAATACCAATAATAACGAGAAATATCATTATGTGAAGACAAAATATCGAGTAATACCGAGCAATACCGAGTGTTACGGGCTAGAATATATGCGACGGTAGAATTTGTAAATTCGCGTCTAAGCGTTGTACGAATATTCAGCACACAAACAAAAAAGAAAATAAACACTAGGATTTTTACGTAGAAAACCCAAAAGAGCTAAAAAACCATGGGGCCTCGCCCAGGTTAAAAGTTCCACTAGTGTTGCGTAAATTACAAGAAGCTGATTCGTCCTAAAAGTTAGGACAATCAGATTTACAATAAAGTTCATCTGAATTGAAACAAAGTTATGAAGTTGTGCAAAATCCTGGTGTTTCTCTAATATCCGGGAGAGTTCCGGCGTATTCAGGCGGTGGGAAGAACTCCGGTGGTGGTCGAGGATCAGATGATTCTCCTTTTCCCCTTTATCTTCCTCTTCTTCCTCTCCTTCTTCTTACTTGAGTCATCTTGTGAAGAATGAGGGCTGTATTTATATTTTTTCTAGAGTGGCATGACTTGTAAATAGGTGTGAGATCATGGGCGAATAGGGAGTGGTCGAATGGACGACCGATATTTAACCCTTTGATCGTTCACTGTTCGTTGGACATTTGAAGGCCTTAGTGATGTCAGAATTCAACGATCTTGGGCTCATTGGATTTGTCTTGTCGAGCCGTTCGATTCGAGTATAAGCCCGTTAAAATCGGAGACCGTTTGGTAACTCAAATTGTGGTACGAGCTTTCTACCAGCACTTCGGGTGCTTGATTTGGGCTCATTTGGACTCGGATTGAGTTTAATTTGGTGTCATTGGGTTTGTATTTCTGAGACGCTCAGTTTGACTATAAGCTCGCTGAAATCGGAGTTCAGGTATTCCCAGATTTAATTTTTAAAGTTTTCGGGTTGGATTTTGCATCGAGATTCGTGCCAATCAAGATATTTTCATGATAACGTATTAGTTGCCCCCTATTTTCAGACGTCGAAGCTCCAGGAGTCCGAAAATATTTATTCCAAAATTTTACATTTGCCGAATCGTTAAAAAATTGCATTCCGAAAGTTGAACACTTGCACAAACTTGATTGTAGAGGCCATGTTGAGTTCCGAAAGTGCCGAAATCGAGTCCGGAATATCGAAAAATGTGTCCGGGGACCCCAAAAACGTTCGAATCAGACCGTCCGAGCTGAAAATCGGCCCCGGACACGCGTAGGCGGCCGAACAGGCCGGCCGTCCAGCTGACCGCTGCCGCCGGCGAGCGCGTGCCGCGCCCGAACAAGCGCGGGTGCTCACTAACCGCGCGGTTAGCCGCGTGCGGTTTGAATTTTTTTTTGTGGGGCCCACAAAAACTCAAAAAATTTAAAAAAATTCCAGAAAATTTCAAAAAAATTTATAAAAATTTGAAAATTTAGAAACTTCTCTCTTCTCCTAAAAAAAGTATAAATAGGCCCCTAGGGCCTTTAGAAAAATTGCCCCTTCTCTTCTTCTCCCTCTGACTCTCTAACAGTTGAGACTTTCCGCTATTTTTGAGTGAGAAATTTCCCCTGCTCGAATTTGCGCCCCTCCTATTGTGCAAAAGTTAGGGGATTTTTCTTCTTCTCTTCTTTTCTCCCTGACTTTCTGACGGTCGAGGCTTTCCGCTATTTTTGAGCGGGAAATTTCCCCTGCTCGAATTAGCTCCTCTCTTCTTACGCAGAAGTGAAGGGATTTTTCTCCTTCTTTTCTTTTCCCCCTGGCTTTCTGACAGTCAAGGCTTTCTGCTATTTTCGAGTGGGAAATTTCCCCTGCTCGAATTAGCGCCTCTCTTCTTGCACAGAAGTGAAGGGATTTTTCTCCTTCTTTTCTTTTCCCCCTGGCTTTTTGACAGTCGAGGCTTTTCGCTATTTTCAAGTGAAAAATTTCCACTGCTCGAATTATAAACTATATTTTTATATATTATATCAATATAAGTAAACTATTAGCTCAGTAAATAAAGTCATCATTCTTTGCCCATCAGTACAACAATCATCTTCTTATAACTTTTAATTAATTCACATAAATCAGTAGAGGATAACATTAAACCATAATATTTAAAGGAAAGCCTGTCAGCCTACCATCCTGTACAGGTCAATCAATCTCTAACCAAAGGGTCCATTAGTCTTACATAAAATATAATTAAGCATAATTAAAAAAAATATTATAATGATAGGCAATAAAAATCATATTGAGCAAAAGTTCATATTTTTAGAATTTAACCAAATTTCAAATATTGCATAAAATAACATTCCGGAGCTTTAATTAAACTAAATCACTATTTTTAGACATCAAAATAAATTTTTGAGTGAGAAAAAATAACTATATTTTCAAAATCATCCAATGAAAAATCTTAAATAAAAATAAAAAGTATTCATAATCTCAATCTCTAAAACATACAAAAAGTTATAAGGTGAAGTTTTACAAATACAAAATTATTCACTTTTTTCAGTAATGAAAACACAAATTTGATCAGAAAAATATAAAATATACAAAATATTTAAAATAAAAAATAGGATAAAGGTTCCTTACAACGATACGAGTAATTTTCCTAATTGGCTCGATGGACAAAAATCCCACTACAGCCTCCAAAATTGGGTTTCTCTTTCTCTTTCCTCTCTTTCTCTCTAATTTTTATAAAACATTTATCCGTTATGCCAACATGAATAGGAGAAAAGGGAATAAATGCTTTTTTATGATAATGCTTTATGATATTTTTATATAATATAATATATTTTTTAATATAATTATTTAATTTAATCAATTTTTAATTATATAAATTTCATATAAATCATTCTAGGCTTTAAATTTATAGAAATATATTTATAAAATAAATCATTTTATTTAAAAACGTCGATGAAATTAATTTGTAAATTGGACATCTAACAGTCCTGAAATCCTCATTTATATTGATAGATGTCAATTTCTTAAGAATTTATACTCATGCTAAAAAATTACAAGAAAATTTGTTCAAGTAAAATACTATAATAATAATACTAAGGCAAAGACGATTTGTTATTTGGAATTATATTTGTTGCAAACTTTCAAGCACTGTAATTTTGATGATAATAAATATTATTGTGTTTGTTACTATTTTATCTTATTTATGTTATATTTTGTTTTGTATTTGTGTATACTAAAATTTTAAGAAATCAGTCCAATGTTCACTTGCAATTTTGATTAGCTCAAGATTGGGTAGACTAGGGTTACAATCAGTTTATATTTTATTATATATTTTCTTCTTTTTTGAGTCATATTATGTATTTGGGTGGATATCATTGCTGAGTAACCTTGCACACATACAGGGGGAGAGATAAAAATGTTTTTGAGAGAGTATTTTTTTAATAATTCATACTATACGATCTTAGTTTTGTACTGTACAAAATTTTTTGTACTATACGATTTTAATTCATACTATATGAACTATTATGCTCTGTCAAAATCCTAGCCACAAAAGATTAAGAAAGATATTGATTATGTACTGATCGTACAGTAAGATTTGGATCGTATTGTATACCCTAATTAAAATCTTTCTTAATTAATCTCATAATATATGGAAATATAAGTATAGACAATTATTATGATTGATCGTACTATACAAAATAATTCATATTGTACGATTACCCGTGAATGAAATTGGTCATCCTTGGATCATACCAAATGAAATCCAAGATTTTTGCACTAATCATATCGTATGATATACACGGTACTGGATGATCACAAGTGTATGAAGTCGGCCATCCCAATGATCGTCTCAAAAAAACAAAAGGAATTTGCTGCATATCATACCGTACGATGTTTGATCGCACTGTATGATGTATTATAAAAGTTGAATAGTTCATCTGAACGATCTTGCTGGATGAGTCTGAATTGAACTGATCATATGATATGATACGTGTATCGTACTGTATAAATATAAGTCAGATGGCTTAAAATTTAGGGTTTTTTTAAGCCAGCTGTTTAAGGGTTTAATATATTCTTTTGAGATATATTTTGTTGTTTAGTCTTCTTGAGAGAGAGCATGAGGGAGAGAAGGAGTGCTTGGTAAGAGAAGAGAGGAGATTTTGTGAGGAGAAGTTGTGAGGGGGTTCACAAGGCTGCTCCAAGCAAGAATCTTACCTAGTACCTACAAGCGTCTGCTCACTACAGAAAAATCATCTATTATCGATAGAATTTTCTGGTGGAAATTGATCATTTTTTGGTGGTTCTCAAATTTATCGATGTTTGCCCACCTGGAACGCATTCTCCCTCGCCCGCCAGCCCGTACGCGAGAGTCTGCTTGCGCCACCCCACCTAGAAGCCCATTCTCCCTCCCCTGCCAGCCCGCTCTCTCGCGCCCGCGTTTGTTTGTGCCCGCTCCCGTGCCTGCTAGGTGATTCAAACCCGGGTGGGTTGGGGAAAATCTCAAACAACCAACCGAATTTTTGGACATACAAATACATTTTTAATGTCAAATTTTTATATTTAAACTATATATTGATCCAAAATAAAGTAATATTTAAAAATACTAATAAAAAATGATACTAATTAATTTAATTATAAAAATAAAAAATGTTAATTTATATAAAATAAAAATTAATATTTACTAATTAAATTTAAAATAAAAATTAATTAAATAGTTAATATAATTTTTAATCATTTTTGTTAAATATTTTAAATAGTTAAAATTTTAATCATTTTAATTAATTTTTTTAAATTTCATTAGAAAATTGGAAAAGCCGCCGGAAATGGATGATTTTCTTGTAGTGGCTTGGAATCTCTATGATTCTAAAGAAGAAGTTGTTTAGCAAGATCATGGTTCTCTAACCATCACCTAGAGGGTAAAAATAGAGTTGTGATTCTCTAACCATCACACGGAGGTTGAAAATAGACTTGAAGTTCTCTTCATATAAAAGAGTCACGTTCTCTATTTCACCGAGGAGGTGAAATAACATATGTACAGGCTTCTCCACCTTACTGTGGGAGCAAAAGAAAAGTCACTTCTATTTAGTGCAATACTTGGAGAGGGAGTCTCCAAGGAGTGGACGTAGGCTAGGTTGACCGAACCACTATAAATTTTGATGTGTTCTTTCTATTTATTTTTTGCATTTTAATTTTTGCACTTTTTTGTGATTTGATATGTGTTTGAAATATCTAATTTTTGTTATTGAAAAATTAGTTCAACTTCCATATCAAGGGGTTTTAACTTTTTATTTGTTAAAGAAAATTTTTAAATAACCAATTCTCCCCTCTTGGTTAGCATTAGAACTAGTTCTTTAGGGTTTCACAACCCTCACAAAATTTCAATACTGACTCCATAAAAAATATTTATCTTGGTCAAAATACAAGTTATTACAGTGAGTGAGGAAGAGGGCTGAGGCAGGTTACTTATATAGGGCAAATCGAACAGGGGAAAAAGAGAGAGTTTGCTCGCTGCTACTTGAGGTACATTCTCCTACTTCTTCTAAGCATGGAAACAAGCTCTTGTTGACCTCATTTTTGTATGAGGTCTCTAATATACTCTAAAATCAATTCAAATTCAAATCAATCCAAACTCAAGTCAATCCAATTCCAAGTCAATTCCAGACCCAGATCTCAGGTCCTAAGGCACTATCTTAAATATCTTTTCCAGTGAATTTTTAAACACTTCAAAACCCAGTCAAATGGACTCTGATTCAAACTCTGTCAGTTTCATACTGATGGGACATGTCTATAGAGTCAACCCTCCAAATTTGAACCGATTCTAAGATTTCTAACCCCAGAAACTAAATTGAATTCAAAGGCTGTAAAACCTTCAAATATTTACAGCCTATGCCACTAGGCCTGTCACTTAGAAGATCTTGACCTTGGAGTCTTCACCAAAGCCTGCAATCACTTCCAGACCATTAATCCTGACATGTTGATCAATAAACTGTATTTTTCTGGACTCATTTCAGCCCCCAGTGGTCATGAGCCCAAAATGACCAAAATACCCCTAGGGAGCTCAATTTGGGATTTCAAACCAAATGATCTCCAAATTGGGTGCAACCACCTCCAGCAAGTTTCAAATAACATTTCAAACTTGTTGGACCCATTCCTAACCCCTGGGTCAACCTGGTTGACCAAGTCAACATGTTTGACCCAAGAGGCCCTTTAATGGTCCAAATAGGTGTTTTAAACCAATTGATCTCCCCAGACTCTGGGACCACATCCAATAGATTCAAAATGACATTTGAAATCTTTTGAACCCATTTACAAACCTTGCACCCACCTGGTTGACCAAGTCAACCAGGTTTGACTCAATGGCCCATTAAAGGCCCAAATAGGGACACTTGATTCAAATGACCTATTTTGTACATTGGAACCACATTCAACCAACTAAAATCCACTCTTTCAATGCTACCTAAGAAGCCATTTGATTGTTGACCAGTCAACATGGTCAACAAACCAAATGAGGGGGGTCAAACATGCTTGACCCGACTCATTAACTCAAATCTAACTCAGCTAGGCCCATCCAGCCATTGGAAGGGACTCTATAGCCTGCCTTGCTGCCAACCCAATATCTTATGACCTGTTGACCGGTCAAAATGGTAAATGGAAGCGTAAATCAACTCACCCAGTCAACACACTCACCCAGTCGAACTCAGGCCCGTCCAGCCTATTTGAACGACTCTAGAAGCTTCCTGGAAGCTAAACCCGACCCAGCCTAGGCCCTAACTGGCCCCCTAGCTCAACTCAACGGCTCAAAACATGCTCTATGACCAACACTTTAAAATCAAATGCTACCTCCAATTTAGATCGATCCAACCGTCCAAATCAATTCTAGAATGTTCTTAGAGCTCAGCTAGACTCATCCCAGCCGTTCATTTTATCTCTAGCTCAGCCCTAACGACCCGTGGTCCCCCCATTCATGTGAGAAGGACGTCCGTCATTTTCACCTGAGGCAGCACGATCTCTGCTCCTCTAATGGCCTGGGACAGGTGTCCAACATCCAAAGCCCCTCTCTGATACATCATGGCCGTTCCTTTTGGCTCCAAATGGATGAGTATGGCAAAAGGATGGGAGGTGCTCATTGAGCTTGATCCCTGATTCTACTCACTCTCCAAGCGCTCTAAGATTTTGTTTTGAACCCTTAGAGACTCCTCTCCATTCCGACAACCTTTTCTCATCGCTTAGACATTGCCGTCGACGAGAAGAACCGAAGACCGAAGTCCTCTCCATCCAAGCTCCCTCAACCCTGTTCCCAGTGATTCTCCGAGCTCGAAGTGTGAAGGAAATCAACACGTGGACAATCTACAAATTCAGATAATCCTAAATCAATTGATTTCATCAACCCTAGCTTGGTAAATTCTAAACCCTAGATAATACATAGGTTCTCAAATAGGCATCTAAGGAATCTATCTTGTGTTGCAGATCTATGGTTTATGTTTTTGATGATAGCAAACATTCCTTATTTCTCTACGATTGCCTTATGTGCTAACGTTTTAGGTCCACACGATCAGACTGCAATTTGGAACCAGCTCAAGATTGGGTAGACTAGGTCTGTGTCAGTTTGTAATCTTTTTCCTTTCTTGAGTCTGTTGTATTTGGTGTGGCATCTAATGATTTGTTAACTTGGAAGATTTTTATGTTGTGCCCTAAAAGATTTCTATTTTTGGTAACATCGTCCGGGACGATATTTATATTGTCCTGGACGATCTGACAAAAGTAGAAACCCTAATTAGGGCATCCTCATTAAAGCAGCCGTCATTATACAAAACACATCGTCCTGGAAGATTTTGTATCGGTCAGGACGATAGGCTCAATTCAGCAAGAATATGTCGCCAGATCTATTTAGAAATAACTTATTTTTGGACATCGTCCAGGACTATAAAATATCGTCTAGGACGATCCAGGTCAATTTTTTCAAAATTTTTCTCGAATTTAAGAAAAGCAATTACATGGTCAAATCGTCCTGGACGATATCAAGATCGTCCGGGCCGATTAGACATTGTCCAGCTTCAATTTCAGGTGCGTGTTCAGGACGATTTTTCCTCATATTTGAACTAATCGGTCATGACGATATGTATCGTCCTGGACGATATGCCTATCATCCTAGACGATAATTCCAGCAACTTGCATTAATGAGCTCGTTTTGAGAGCTTCTATTTAAGCTATGGCATGCAAATTTTGTAAGTGTATTGGCAGCCATTGTAGCTTCGTTCTTGTGGGGGAAACTGAAGAGAGAGCTTGAAAGGGAGAGAGGAAAGGTGGAGTTTGAGAGGGAGAAGATCCTGTGAGGGGGGGGGACTCAAGGGAGTGTGGAGGGAATTCCACACGGTTGCTCCGGTGAACTCGCACCTTAATACCATCGGATTCAAGGCTTGTCTCGAGGTAAGTTCACCAAAGAAGAAGATCTCTTTGGTGTGCAAAAGGACTCGGCGACTCCGCCGCACAGGGGAAGGTGGAAGTGATTTTGTAAGGGCTTCTCCGCCTAGCTGTGGGGGATAAAGGAGAGTCACGATTTTAGTGCAATACTTGGAGGGTGCCTCCAAGGAGTGGATGTAGGTCAAGGTTTGACAGAACCACTATAAATCCGATGTGTTATTTTCTTATTATCGCTTCCGCATTTATTTTTTTTACTCACTTTGTTTGTGGTATTTTTGGTTGGAGTTTTATCTTGGGTTTTAAAGTTTTCCAATTCACCTCTCTCTTGGTTAGCTTGGGCCAGTTCTATAAGGCTTAACATCCCTAACGAACTTTCATCTTGAGCTCAAGAAATTATCCCCCACTCTTCATCTCGATGACTATATTCTATATCTTAGTTAACAAGCCATTTAATCCTCTGTGAGTGAAGTTTAAAACAAAAAAATTAAGATTAGGGTTTGCGGCGTCTGTACGAAGGAGACGAAATCAGGACCGTTGATATCATTTGTTCAATTTCAACGGACGAGATTCGATCACCTGTTCCGTTTGGTTTGATCCATTTTGAACCGGGGAATGGACCGGTTCGTCCAGATTCAATCCGGTCCGTTTATGCCAGACAACGGGATCAAATTGTGATCGTTTGATCTCTTAATAAAGATCAGATCATGGGATTCAATCTGGTCCATCCATTGCAAACCACGGGATCTGTTATACACCGTCCGATCTCTCTCAATTGAGACGGGTTGCGGGATCTAATCCCTGTCGTCAGATTAAAACCCGCTCAAATTTGATGGTCTCCGTTGCAGTTGACGTGGTTAAGTGATGAACCACGCGCTTACGCGTGGTTCATTTCGCTGCCGACGCGTGGCAGACGCGGCGCCCCGACGCCGTCGTTTTGAATAAAAAAAGAGTTTAAAATCCTTTAAACTTTGAAAAATTCTTATAATGTATTCACTTAACCAAATTTGACAAATAATAGCTCATTATGTTCGTATTAAAACCCTCTATTTTCTAAAAATAAAGTGAGATTCGAATTTTTGATGTTTTATCTGTAATATAAATTAGAAGTATTTTTAAATATTTTTAATTATAGCTTAAATTCATTTCTGATTAACCTCAAATTTAAATGGCATGACACTTGAGATGTGAAATGCAGTCTCTGATTTTTGGGGAATTTTCAGAGCTCAACATTAATCATAAATGAATTTTCAAATGTATGATCCATTACTTGGACCAAATATTTAAAAATTCATTGCAAACCCTATAATCATTCAATCAAGCATGTTAGGATTATATGGAATCAGTGTAAATTCTCCATTTCACTGAGAATAGGTTTTAGATATTGATCATGTATAATTTAGTTAAAACTCACTCCCAAAATCATGTCAATGTAGATTAAATAATTAGTAAATTACACATGATCACATAATGAAATTGGATTGGCCTTAATTAAGATATATTTATATATATTCCTAAATAACCCTAGTCTAACTTCATATGTTTATTCCTTTATAATTAATTGTTTAAACTCATAGGTTATCACATAACCTATGATTAAAATAATTTATTGTAAAAATCATTCCATAGAATATTAGGATCACTTCTATTTTGTTCATGATTGCTTTATCGTCTGATATTAATTAGTGTCTAAAAGGGTTAGAGAACATTGATTTGCAATCCTATAACATAGTGACACTAAGGACAATAATTAAGGACTTGGTCTTAGTCAACTTAGATCAATCTAGGTGAACTACACACATCCCTTTTGGGGTGAAACTCAAACATAGAAAACTAGTGTCACAATCCCTTAATCAAATATACTTCAATTTGACATTAATCGACCTCATAAAAATTAGTAGATTAAGGATCTTTTTCTTTTATTTTGATAAATTCAAATAAACCAAATAAAATTCCATAAAGTCTAAATCAATCTCAATAAACCCTAATCAACCATAAAATAAAATCACAATCATTCAAGAATCAAAACTCGAGGTTCAAATGTCATTAAAACTAAATCAACCCTTAATTAAGCCATCAAACTTCTAAAAAAATGTAATAAATCAAATTTAAATTAAAAAAATACAAGTAATACCTCTAACTGATCAGAATTAAACCCTTAACCAATGAAAAATAAAACCAAACTGATTTGACAGCATATTAAAGCTTAATTTAATTTTAAGAGAAATTCAATATTTAATTGATTTACTTAATTAATAATAATTAAAATTCCAATAAATTCCCAAACACTTGGGAATCCCTCCTTAGGTCATTCCTAACATTTGGAGCTTATTTCAAGGAATTGGTAACTCATTTGGATCAAAAATCACAAAGAACCCCTTAATTAAATAATTTCAAAATTTCAATAAATATGTCAAATTTGAAAATTCATAACTAATTCAAGAAAAATCCAAATCAATCAAACTCAGTTGCATTCAACTCATAATAAGACCTTATATTTATAAAAAAATGTGAAAATTCCAGAAAGTCATTAAATTTAAGAAGTCAACAGATCGGTCAACTTTAAGTCAAAATCAGTTCAGAATTTCAAACATTCATAACTAAATCTAGAAAAATCCAATTTCAGCATACTTACCTTCTAATTGATCGTCTTAAGGTCTAATATTTTAATAAAATGCTAACTTTCCAGAATTTAACATTAAATAAAAAGTCAATTTTTGACCCTTTAATTAAATGATTAAAATATTCTAAAAATCCCTAAAAATTCAAAAATTATTTTTAAACTCCAGAAATGTCTAACTAACTCCTAA
The DNA here is from genome assembly GCF_001605985.2 of Dendrobium catenatum. Taxonomy (NCBI): domain Eukaryota; kingdom Viridiplantae; phylum Streptophyta; class Magnoliopsida; order Asparagales; family Orchidaceae; genus Dendrobium; species Dendrobium catenatum. Next base: position 7,153,536 of record NW_021318693.1, read on the forward strand.
AACCAGCAATCAAACACTTATAAATAAAATCCATTAACTTTCAAACCTTAATTAACTTAAGCTACTTAATTATACCGGGTACTACTGGGTAACCCAGGCCTACGAGACTATTAGCTTAGCCCTAAGGAAGGTGAAATAAACTTCACGGCCTCGGTGAGAAACAAAGGTGGTATCCGACCAACAATTAAAATCAACCTTAAAATCAAATTAAAATCATTAAAATATTCAATAAATAATTCAAAGTTCTAAACATTATAATAAAATTCATTAAAAATTAAATTAAATTTTGATTCATCTAAACTAAGTTAATTTGATAATTTGATTGATTAAATATTTTAATAAATCAAATTTGATTATTAATTTAGATTAAATGAATTAAGGCCTTTATGCCTAAAGCCCGATTCCTTTTGGAGAGCTTTAGGTATTTTGATTTAAAGAAGCCTTTAATATATCTAAACAACCAAGAGATCTCCTATGTGTTGTGCATGACTCCTTTTAGAAAGACACTAATACATTTGAATTTGGAGATCTTTAAATAAATATAATAATACACCGACCTTATACGACGTGCTAGATTCCTTCGGGAGGGCACGTAGTATTGCATTTATAAGGTCCCTTTTTTTCTCTCTCTAATAAAACTTCAGGGACTCTCAAAATGAACACTTATCTTCTTTATAAGACGAGTGTGCATTTTGAAAGTCCTAGGACTTATAAATTGATAATTTCCTGCACTTAGGAAATTATCAATCTATAAGTTCTTTATAACTAAATCAAATAATTTTAACATCTAAAATTGGAATAATTCAAAATTCAAATACACTCTACTTAAACTTCAATTAAATTCCCATTTGACCTTTAATAAATTAACTTTAATAATACATGCAATTTGAACAATAAATTCCTATAGGACCTATCCAAGCCACACGACCTCTTTCACACACTTAGATGCTTGCTAGGACAACCAACTCTAGCCTAGGTTAGGCCGCTGGTTTGTTTGCAGGTGTCTTGCCTAGAGGGCACCTATGTATGATTGCTTATCTTTCTGTACTGCATAACATGCATATTTATTTTCCTGTCTGTACACCAGAGAGCGGAGTGAATAAAGTGAGGGCCGTGTACTTTACTTTTCGGTCTTTACTTTCCTGTATTTATAACTGTACACAACACACTCATAACATGCATAATTATATAACTGCTTTACTCTCCTGCTTTTACTTACCTGCAAAGTAGAATATTCCTAGGGATTGATGTACTTATAAAAAAATGTAAAGCTTTATTTTCTTAGAATTGTTGTATATAGATTGAGTATGTAAAGCATCTTGAGTCTGTAAAAGAATTAAAGATGACTGCTTATATATACAAATGAGGCTCCAAAAAGTAATATCCTTTACCAGGAGGATGTTCCTTTTTAGAATTCCATAGAAGACCTGGAGCCCGAAGACCCTAAGCAATTGTATTTAATTCTACTCTCTTATAGGATTAGAACCCAGGTTTGTTGTTGGTGGAGCCTGGCCACCTTTACTTTCCTGCAGACTCTGAGATGTACTATGTAAATTTATATTAATAAAATCAGCTATTTTATATACAACTGTTTCATACATCATTCGCATACGAGTAGATTTTTGGTTTTTGTAATCATATTCCATTGCATTTGTTTAAGATTCTTTAGTAATTCCTTGATTCCTAGGATAGAGCCATCTTAAAATCTTGCATCATCGATGAATTGTTGTGATTAGAATTGTTAGCTGGCAGCCCACTCTAGGCAGGTGGTAAATCCAGATTGTATACACTTCTCTCTGCACATTCTTTCTAATCAATTATAAATCTTCTAAATTCAAAACTCTATAATCTAAAGCCTAATCATGAAATTTAAATTAGCCCAAATATTTAATTAAATTTATATATAATTTTGGAATCAATTAGTGTTCATTTAAATCGAGTCTTCTTTTAAGAGATGTAATTAACTATAGGGGCTTGCTTCTATAGGGAGTCTAGATCCCAGAATAATCTAAACCCATTTTAGTTTCCTTTCTAAAGTGGGGGAAGATCTATGGACGTAGATCATTACTTTATCCATATTTTTTAAATTTATTTCTATAATCAAATGATAGATAGATAGTTGATCTGCTCTTACAGGCAGGTCGAATATCTCATATATTTGATTATGGAAATAAATCTATAATTCATCAGTCTAATTGGGTCGATAGGATAATATGCGAATCGTTCTTCGGGATGATTTGTATACTCCATATGCTGTACTAGATTAGAAGAATGAATTACAGTTCTCCTTCTTTAAAACCAATAGAAGGATACTAGTCCGTCCTTCAGAGCGGCCTAATATTCGACTATACAGATTTAATTGAAAGTGAATATTCAAAATATAAATAAAACAAACTATTTTAAATAATTAAATAAATATATAATTTATTTTAAATAAAAAATAAATTTTAAAATTTCCTCTCCTCTCCTTCTTTTCTTTTCTTTTCTTTGTCTAAATAAAAATATAAGATATAAATTCCCCTTTCTTCCTTTCCTTCTCTTTTATATATAAATAAATATATTTTTAAAGTAATGATATTTTTAAAATTAAAAGTAAACTATTTATTAAAAAAAATTAGGATTAGAGTATTTTTTTTTAAAATTAAAGGTATTAGGAATAATTTTCTCACAGCTCTATCTGCTAAACCTTGCTAGCGATGCTGACATTTGCTCTAAAATAAGTAACTCACACGACTAAATCACTTGGTGACGACATAATTAGGTTGTTGACAAAATCAGAGCAGTTGATTGCATTTCTTGATTTAGGAATATATTTGAATTCATTAAAAAAATTAATTGGACACATTATCACACTAATTGGGCTAGTTTGGGTCAAATTCAAGTATGAGTAAAACTCCCACTACATGAAATTTTCTTATTGCTGGCAGCCAATATCCACTGAAAATAAAAAAATTCGTTCGAAAAATATGCATTTCTCATGAAAATGTTGTCCAGAGTAAAACACGCGTCAGAAAACTTTGTTCTGACAGAATTGTCCGACAATATTCATCATTTACTAGGCATTTTTTCTGGCAGTTTTGACGCAAAAAATCCGGCGGATAACAAGTCAGAAAAGCTTGTCGGACCCAGACCGGCGGAAATGAGCAGAGTGAATGAGAAGGAAGATGTTCTTGGAAGAAAAATATGGCTTTTTTCGGCGATATTTGTTGTGGATTTTCCATCAAAAATGGTTTTGGCGGCATTTCCGTTGAAAAGCTTTCGTTGCGTTTAGGTAAGCCTGCGGGTTTTCTGGCATAAGTTTCTCTGATAATTTCCAGCGTATTTCCACTGGAAGTTAGCGACGATTTTAATAAAATCGACAGCTTTACCGGTGGATTTTCTTTCAAAAAATAATTGGTGATTTATTCACCGGAAAACCCCAAACACAATTGCTAGCGGAACATTTGCCGGTTACATTGCCGTTAATACCGGTGGATATATTTCCATTGTTATATGCAGTTTTTCATGTAATGTTAATTTTACTCAATTTGAGTTGGTTCAAGTTCAATTTGGTTTGACTGTATTAATTTGTTAAAATTAAATTCAAATCGACGCCAATTTAATTTGAATTGGGCTCAACGAGGCTCTATTAAGAATATGAAAGCACTTGTAGAGTACACATGCAAAAAATGAGGTCAACATACGTTTCTTCCTGTCGCATTCGAAGTCACACTTCCTTGTCATTCTTCTTCTCAGTTGTAGTCTCACCTCCATCCTGTTTTCTTCACAGTCGAAGTCGCACCTCAATCCTATTTTTCATCTTAGCCAAAGTCCCACCTCCTTTAGAATCGGAGCTTTCTCGTTGTGAAGATATCCATCTTTCTTCCTTGTGTGCAGTTCTTCGACTAAATTGTTGCATCCAAAGTTACACCTCCTTGACGTTCTTCTGTAGCAGCCAAAGTTGAGGAGATAGGAGTTTGGTCATTGCAAAGGTATCCATCTTTCTTCTTTTAGTGTGCTTCTTCATCCAAATCCACCGCTACCACAATACATGCATTTTGCTGATGATATTCTTCTTTGTTTTTGATCCAGCTACTCTGCAAATAACCAGAATATTTTATATAACCAATAGGTGGCTAATTTGACAATAAAGCTAGAAAATGTCTGAAAATTACAAGCAGACGTTAACATTTAGATACGAGATGAGCTACGAAGATTGAGAGAGCAGATTGGTGGAAATCAGCCTATGCCTGCATCGGCTGAGAAGGAGAGTGAGGATGCAGAACTTATTTAGATTGTATGTGTAGGGATTTTTTATGGATTTTATTTTATTTTATGTATAAGACCTATTGGTAGTTTAACCATGTTGTAGTAATTATAGAACTGTTTGAATGTGATTGCATATTTGAACAGTTGCTTTGTGATTGGACAAAAGTGTATTTTATATGTTTATTTTTAGCATTGATCGTTGAAAAATTAGTATTATTAACCAATGCTTTTAAACTACTTAAGATTATTATTATTGAAAAGCTCAATAACTGATTATATATAGGGCTACTTTTTTTATTTATGCTATGGATTTTAGTAGATTTGAGCAAGAAATTCCACCCAAATATTGAAACGACAAACGAGTATCGTATTTTGTGACGGAACAGTCCATCGCAAATTATGGCGGAATTTCCGCCACAATTTATGATGTCATTTTTGTCGCAAATCCGTCGTAATTGGTGACGGAATTATGACGGATTTGCGACATTAGGCAAAAATGAATTATCATTTTTTTGAATTTAATTCTGTTGCGAATCTGCCGTAAAATATTTGTGATTTATTACTTCCGTCGCAAATACATTTGTGATGCGACTTTTACCGTGGAAATTGAATTTGTTGCAAACTGAAATTTGCAACGGATTTGGCTTGTTTTGCGAAACTTATGACGATTTTGACCTCTAAAATCAATTAATTTTTTTTTAATTTATAGGCAATTGCAAACGGCTTGCGATATTTGTTTTTAAAATTTCTAAATGTTATTTTGAGTGCTTTAAAATTAAACAGAAAATATTATTGAAAAAACATACAAAAAAAAAACATATTTTAAAAAAATAAAAATCATTTTATAATATGTTAAAACATATTATTATGAGATCTGTTTTCAAAATTATATATATATATTTCTTCTTAAACCATAACATAATTAGTAATCTTCTTAAACCTACGAGCAAGATCTGAGCTCTCAAAGTTAATTTATAAACTGCTAAGTTGAAATTGAATGGTGGAAACTAATCACACGATATCAGGTTGATGAGATGAAGATATAAGAAGAAGAAGTTTCCTATTTTATATGTAAATAAACTGATATCTAACAAATATTTACTTAGTCTTAAACTCTTGAATTTACTTTAATATAAGAATATATAAGTAATAATTATTATATTAATTTTAAACTATATTTTAATTATTTAATAATAAAATTTTCCTCAAATAATTTTTTTCGTCTTCGCTCTCGTCAATCTTGCCGGCCTTAGCCGCCTAAACCTTCAATATTGTAAACTTGACTATCATCATATCCTTCCAAAGAATCACCAATAAAAAAAACTAAGGAGAATTGATTTGCTATTCACTTTAGTTTATATTTGACTCTTTTATCAACTCCTTAGCAGACTTAACTTGGAAGCTTTGCCTATCAACTAAGAATTCTTGTGTTCTAGTATTGCGTATGTAATGTATGTGTGAGTTTGACTTAATTGGTCTAAACGTAAAAAAAAAAAAACTCTGCCCAACATTATTAACTGACATATGTACAAACAAGATTGTCATAGCATCAAAGCTAGTGGAATGTTAGTGTGGTCGGGTTTCACAACCAATACTTAATATAAAATTAATTAAATTTTTATTTAATGATTTTTTAGTTATAATTTTATTTTATTTTATTTTTTACTTTCAATTAACATGCATATACAAATAGCATTTTTAATGTATCAATAATATTAAATATTTTAATAGAAAACAGGCCATTTATATTATTAATAAAGAAGACGAAAAATTATATGGGCAAGTCTACGAAGTGAAGTCAAGTCTCCTAAGAGCGAGCTAATAAAGGAGTCAAATAGAGACTAAAATGAATTGCAAATAGCCTCTAGGATTCTACCAATTGGCTAGGATTTACCAAAGGCTTTGGGTGTACTCGAGATTTTTTTAAGGAGGTTTGGCTACACATAGGAAGCATGGGGCCTCACATTTAATCATAAAGGAGTCGGATTTGAATTGATTCAAAACTATGTGATGTAAATAGGTGTATGCATGTTTAATTCTGGATCAGTACATAATTAATTTTTTGTCTCTTTTGAGTGCATTGGAATCCTAGTCAATGTATGATTAAACTCTAGTTAATCACACATTCACTGCATGATATTAAACTTCTTAGAGATTGCAAAATGCTAAAAAATAATCATAATATTTGCACCTATTCTATACGAAAAGTTACACAATAAAAGTGTGATAAATAAAAAGAAGATATATTTTTATCGATTTACGAGGGATTAAATTCTTTAAAGTCAAAATCACTGAAAATAAAAAAGAGATTCTAGTTACTTATAACAATTAAAAGACTTTTTCTAAATGAAGCTAAAGACACAAATAACAAAATTCAGCTTTCTGTTTCTTCCCCTTCTCTTCCTCCTCTCCCTCTCCCTCTCTTTTTTGGAGGTGGAGGCACTGGGGGATTTTAATGCTTGAGATTTGACTATATATATATATAGTGACTAATCCAGCATTGCAAATCTTTAATCTAGTGTCGTAGCATTGCATGTTAAATCCTATATTATATATATATATATAGTGACTAATCCAGCATTGCAAATCTTTAATCTAGTGTCGTAGCATTGCATGTTAAATCCTATATTATATATATATATATAGTGACTAATCCAGCATTGCAAATCTTTAATCTAGTGTCGTAGCATTGCATGTTAAATCCTATATTATATATATATATATAGTGACTAATCCAGCATTGCAAATCTTCAATCTAGTGTCGTAGCATTGCATGTTAAATCCTATATTACTATAGAACAAAAGTTCTTATATTGCAATGGCAATTCATAGCACTATTGTACTGCCAAGCCTAAAGCCACAAAGCTTCCAAGCACGACGCCTTTGCACTCTCGTTTAAATAGAAATACAAAATTTTAATTTAAAAAGCTTTTTCATTTCTGGGTTGCTACAACTAGCCTACTTTAATAGTATTTTTTAGGTAAAATTTTATATGGTTTAATAAAATTAACCTATATAAGAGGTTTGGCCATGTAGTTAGAACATCTAGTTAGAAATCACAAAATATGGCCAAGTCTTAAGGGATATTGGGATTGTTTTGACTAAAGATCTAACCAAGCCCATCAAGTTAAAAACAAGGTTTCTCATGGTCAATTTATTACACCACTAAGTAATTAAGCCAATGAGAGAGACAGAGAGCTTAAAACACCGGCTGAATTTTGTGAGACAAATTAGGGTTAAGTCAAGAAAGAAGTATTTCTTATAGTTGACCATGGTAAAACCATTTTTATGAGATTTGATTTGAGCTGAAAATGATTTATTGATAAATAATTAATATGTTCCTCCAATGATCTTTCCTAAATTAACAAAGATTTTATAGTTATTATAAGGTTATACCCTAGTCAACTTTTTAATGAGGCTAATGAAGGGTTTTTAGTTTGGCTATGTTAAGGAAGAACATATAGAATATTCTAAGAGGATTGGTATGAGAATTTACTAAGAGAACATATAGAATATTCTAAGAGGATTGGTATGAGAATTTACTAAGAGAACATATCAAATATTTTAAGTTGGCTAGTACCCACCTGATACTGACAAATACAAACCCAACTTATGTATTAAGTGGGTTAATCCAAATCAGGAATTTTCGTATTTGGCCTAGGTTTGATTTTTTTTTGGATATGTCATATATTGACACCTATAAAAGGCTATAGTTATTTTTCAAGATCCTAAGCATTCACTACTGGAAAGTTAGCATTTTTGTTGTGGACTTTGCGATGGAATTTTTTTTTGTAAAACATTAAGATGGATTTGTGGCTGAAATTTTGGTTGTTTTATTTGCAGCTGCTTTGCGGTTGAGTTGTGGCTAAAATTCAATGTTAAATTTGCGGTGTCACAAATTTGATATAAATTACCCTATCTAACTGACTCATTAGCATTCATTTCAATTATTATCCCTGTTCTCTCGACCACTATCCTCTGCCCTTCAGCTCTTGGACTTCGCTCACCTCCTTCGATGACATTCCTTCTTGTTGCGTCCGAAGTTACACTTCCTTACCATTCTTCTTCTAAACCGCATCCTCACCTCCATCCGTTTTTCTTTGCACTCGAAGTCGCACCTCAATCCCATTTTTCTTCACAGCCGAAGTCCAACCTCCTTTGGAGACAGAGCTTGCTCGTTGTAAAGATATCAATCTTTCTTCCTTGTGGGCTTCTTCGACCAAATTGTGGCATTCAAAGTCACACCTCCTCACCATTCATCTTTAGTAGCCAAAGTTGAGGAGATGGGAGCGTGGCCATTGTGAAGGTATCCATCTTTCTTCCTTTTGCGTGCTCTTCATCCAAATCCACCACCGCCACAAGGTATGCATTTTGCTGATAATATTCTTCTTTGTTTATAATATAGCTACTCTGCAAACAATTAGAAGAATTTGTATAACCAATAGGTGGCTAACTTGACAACAGAGCTAGAAAATATCTGAAAATCACGAGCGGATATTAACATTCTGATACTGGAAGGCCTCAAAGATTGAGGAAGGCAATTGGTGGAAATATGCCTGCGCTGTATCGACCGATCATAAGAGTGAGGATATAGTTTCTGCTTAGATTGTCTGTATAGAAATTTTTGATGAATTTTATTTAATTTTTTATATATAAGAATTATTGATACTATAACAGTGTTGTAGTAATTATAGAATAATTAGAATGTGATTATCTATTTTTGCATTTGGTTTGTGATTATACAAAACTATGTTTCTTATGTTTATTTTAGTATTGTTTGTAAAAATATTAGCATTACTAACTAGTGCTTTTAAAAAGCTTGGATTGTTATTAATGGAAAGCTCAATAATTGATTTTATATTGATTTGAGAGAGAAATTCCCCTGGAAATATTGTAATGATGAACAAGTATCATATTTTGTGACGGAACAGTCCATCGCAAATTGCGGCTGAATTTCTACCACAAATTACGACAACATTTCCACTGCAAATTCCGTCGACTTCAAATCTGTCATAATTTACGACGCAATTTGAGGCATTTCACAAAAATGAAGATGCCATTTTTTTCAAATTCAAATTGAGGCATGAATTACTTCCGTTGCAAATACATTTGCAACATAACTTTTACCGTCAAAATTGAATCCACCACAAACTAAAATTTAGATGGATTTGACTTGTTTTACACGACGGTTTTGACCTCTAAAATCAATTAAAATTTTATTTATAATTACGATCCGCTTACGATATTCGTTTTTAAAAATTCTAAATGTTTTTTAGTGCTTTTAAAAATAAACAAAAAAAAAAAAGAATTGAAAAAAAATACTAAACAAACATATTTAAAAAAAAATAATATAAAATTTATAAATAAAATTATTTTATAATATGTAAAACCATATTATTATTATGAGATCTGTTTTAAAAAATATATATATATATTTCTTTTCTTAGACCATAACATAATTAGTACTATTCTTAAACCTACGAGCTCTCAAAGTTAATTTTTGAACTGCTACGTTGAAAATGAATGGTGGACTCAAATCACTTATTATCAATTTGATGAGACGAAGAGAAGCAGAAGCAGAATAAGAATAAAAAGGTCTCTTATTTTATATATAAGTGAACAGATATCTCATGGCAATTATGCTCACCAAGTCACACATTATTTCATCAACTGTTACGCATACATCACGAAACAATATTGATCATTGCTAGCGTCTTATTCTTCAGTAGCTTTAGCTTGAGGCTATGACATGAAACTTTTATTTATGAGGAAGGACAATAACTGAAAGCAGCCGCTTCCACAGCCCTCTACTGTGGACTAAACCACCACCATAAGGATGGTGGCCACAGCAACCTCCTGCTTCTACAAAGCCTTTAACGACGGCCACCTCCGTCGCCACCGCCACCATCACCACCGCCACCATCTCCACCACCACCACTGCCATCTCCACCGCCACTGTCGCCATCGCCACTGCTTCCACCATCACCATCACCGCCACCGCTGCTGCCACCTCCATCGCCAGTACCATCACCACCGTTGCCATCCCCGTTACCGCCGCCATCGCCGTTACCGCCACCATCGCCGTTACCGCCGCCACCTTCGCCCCCACCATCCCCTCCGTCACCATCATCAGCTACATGGTAGCCAGAACTTGATTTTGGCTTGTTAGCCTGCTTCAAGGACCTTGCGAAGGAAAGGTAGAAGCTAATGCTAAGCAGAACTAACAATGCAAGAACCTTGAGCTTATTGCGTTTAGCCATTGTTGTTTATGGATTGGTGGATGAGAAGCTGTGGTGGTCGAATGAGCGCTATTTATAGCAGAGGGCTTGCACTACAAAGTAGGTTTATGGTAGAGAAGCAGAGGATTCAAATGAGGAGGATTATTACAAGGAAAAAAAGGAAACAATGTGCTTGAGGTCAAACAATTCGGCTGGCTTTGAAATTTTGATTAAAGACTTTGAGTAATTTTTGTTCTATATTGCATTATAGAATATTTGAATTATTTTGCAAGAAAATTATCAGAATGATTAACATTTTTTTAAATTGCCCAAAAATAAATTTGAAAGAAAGATAATAATATTAGTTGTATTTCACAATATAATGCTTTATAAGAAAGAATTTTATGAGTAGAAGAGATTCAGGACTCATAGAAATATCAAAAGGCATGAAAAAAATTAAAGAGTAAAACCTTAATAAAATTACATATAATCATAAGAGTTTCATTATTTATCTCTTCATCTTTCATCAAATTAAGGATGCGTTTGGGTTGACTTTTTTACTACTTCTTAAAATAATTTTTTAGTTCAAAATTAAAATTTTTATTTTAGAAAATGACTTTAAGAAACAATAAGAAAACCATTCAAACGAAACCTAAATCATGATTTAATATAGATTTCAATCTTGCATTTTCCTTACTTTATAGATTTTGGATTTTCTACATTGTACTTATGACCTCAATTTGTAATAAAAAAGTGAATAACATGGCTCCCATGTCATCATGCATGAATTTAGTAAATGTTAAACAAAAATTTCACAAAATGGTAGGGATAAAGTGCATGCAAATTTTTTTTATCATCATATATATGTTTTTCAATTAAAAAGCTTCTTTAGTTAAATCATGAAAGAAGGTTGTTTTTTTTCTGCCTTCATAACTCTTATGATAACTAAATATGCCATAGATGTTGTTTATAGAAGATGCTTGAAGTCCTCTAGATAAAAAAATAAAAAATTCTAATGTGAAGAGTTTATGTTTATAAATTTTCCTCCATATTAGAAATAAAATGTTATAGCTATCTAGTAATTAACCAAGTGTTTTCCAAATCAGATTGATTTTTATATCTCACAAAGAATCAATGTTAAACAGTGCCATCTATGGGTGCTTCTTCTGATATTAAGTAGGCCTCCTCAAAGAAGAAAGATTTCTGATGCACTTGATCTTGAGCAGAGTTCAAATAAATTGATCATTAATTCTTCCATTACTTAGTTTAAAGATAATAATATCCTTTTAAAAAATTTTTGAGATACTCAAATGTTGACATTGAAAATATCAACAATTTGATAGAGTTTAAATTGCTCCTAAGAATTAGTTTGAGATCACTATTCTTAGCCTTATTCGCATATACTGCAAATTTTGCTGGGACTCTCTGCCTACTCATGGAATTTTTTAAGCATTACCCAGTAGTAAATTCTCATTCCAATCCTCCTAGTGTTTATCTTGAGGGTCTCTGTTAGATCTGTTGATTCTTGTTGAATTTAAAATAGGTTGTTAAACCTAAACTAATGTCCCAAGGCTAACCAAGAGGGGGTGGGGGAGGGTGAATTGGTAATTTAAAAATTACTTCTCTTGGATTTAAAATGTGAAACCAGTTAATGATTCTTAGCAATTTAATTTAAGTTATTTGAAAATAAATTTTCAAGCACGGAATTAAAATTTCATTAAGCAGCGGAAATTAAAATGACACAAGGATTTATAGTGGTTCGGTCAAACACGACCTACATCCACTTCCTGAAGACTTCCTCTTCAGGTATTGCACTATTACCAAAAATGACTCTCCTTTTTTCCCCACAGTAAGGCGGAGAAGCCTTTACAAAACTCTCTTCCACCAATCCCTGATGCGGTAGAGAACCGTCGTCCTTTCACACCCTCTAAGTGTAGACAGAGTACCTTCGTCCTTTCACACACTCCAAGTGTAGGCAGAGTACCTTCATCCTTTCACACCCTCCAAGTGTCGGCATAGAACCATCGTCCTTTCACACCCTCCAAGTATTGGCAGAGAACCGACGGCTGTTCACACTCTCTAAGTGTTGGCAGAGAACTGGATCTTCTTCAAAGATATTCTCACGAGCAATCTAGAAAGACAAAAAGAAGAGTGAAAACTCAAATCACACACAAAGATCATAACCTTTGAGTAACATTGCGAACCCTTCACACTCCACTAACAAGAAATCTCTCTCAAACACTCTCTCCTTTAATTGCCCTTGAAAATTCAAGAAGCAAAGATATAGAAGCCAGTCTTTAATGGACCTTTTATACAAAAGACACGAAAAATCGTCAAAAAAATTGAATTTTTCAATTTTGAGCTTGCACGATTGTACTATACGATCGTATGTTCATACGTACGAACAATTCAAATACTGTTGCGTACGAATCTATTGTGAATCGGTATGAACTCATTTCGTACGCAATCATCGTCCGGTACGAACTAAGTTTTGAAAACCATTTCAATTACTTCATTATTGGATGAATTGAGCTCAATTGATTCTTAAACCACCACTATTTGGCCAATTAGCCCATTTACCTCAAATGGTTCCAAATGGACCATATTGACAACCATTTAAAATTTACTTGTTAATCACATTACGTGATTTATTTAAAGATTTTTTATTTAATTACGTACTTCTTTTCTGGATGATATTTTAAAAAATACTTTAATTAGTTTAAGCTCTCAAATTTATTTTAATATAAAAAATTATATATGTGTATTAAATACTATATTAATTTTAAACTATATTTCAATTTTATCGGCCCACCTAAACCTACAATATTGTAAACTTGGCTTTTATCGAATCTTTCCAAAGAATCACCAATAAAAAAAAATTAAGGAGAATTGATTTGCTATTCATTTTAGTTTATATTTGACTCTAGGTGGAATACCGAATATCTTGTTGAATGCTGATTGTGCGTCCGGTGTCCACCGTCCAGAGGCCGTCGCTCGTTGGCTTGAGTGGCGTCGAAGAAGCGACAAAGCTTGAAGGTGGAAGAAGAAGCAACGAAGATGGGAGGCACTAGGAAGAGCCGTCGGCGTTGAAGGCGATCTCTCGCTCGCGGCTCGCCAGAGAAGAGAGGGTTAGAGCCTGGAGGCATGGAGCGGCTGTGCAGGAAGAATGAATGCGAGAGACACGGAACCGGTTCGATTAGGGCAAAATAAAAATTTTAGGGGGGGCAAAATTACAAAAAAGGCCCTCTTCTAATTAATTTTTTTTTTAGGGGGGGCAATTTCCCCCCCTCGACAGTAAATGGTTCCGCCAGTGGGTGTAGGTTTGATTTTTTGGTCATGTCATATGTTGTTGACACCCCTAAAAAAATGTTATTTTTTTCAAGATCCTAAGTAGAATAACATACATATTTTATGATTATTTGCTTATCATTTAAAAAAATAAAATAAAAATAAAAGATTAAATGTGATTTAAATATGTCAAATCATCTTCTTCCTTTAATTGGCTTTGATTAAAACTTTTAAGTACTCTACTCCCACGAAGCTTGGTTGAAAGCTTTGGCTACCAACTAAGAGGTCTTAGGTTATAGTCTTGCGTATGTGATGTATGCGCAAGTTTGACTTAATTGTTTTAAACGTAAAAAAAAAGTACTCTGCCCAAACAATGTTAACTGACAGACGCACAAACAAGATTGTCATAGCATCAAAGGTGGTGGAAGGTTAATGTGGTCGAGGTTCTCTACTACTAATAATATAAAATTAATTATATTTTTATTTAATTATTTATTAATTATCTTTTTATTTTTATTTTCTTTTTACTTTCAATTAAAAGGAATAGACAATTAGCATTTTTAATGTATCAATAATATTAAATATTTTTATAGAAAAAAGCCATTTATATTATTAATAAAGAAGACACAAAATTATATAGAAGTGAAGTCAAGTCTCCTAAGAGCGAGCTAATAAAGGAGTCAAATTTAGGCTAAAATGAATTGCAAATCAATGCCCCCATTATTTATATATTTTTTTATTTTTGATTGGTGATACTTTGGAAGGATATGATGATGGACAAAGTTTTTCTCGATGGAGGTTTAGGTAGAATAAGACAGACCAGAGTGAAGAAGAAAAAGAGTTGTATGAGACATTTTTATTTAAAAAAATTAAAATATTACTTTTAAGCTAATATAATATTATTTATTTATATATTATATTTATTTGAAATTGGCCTCTAGGATTCTACCACTTGGCTAGGATTTACCAAAGGCTTTGGGTGTTCTCAAGATTTTCTTAGGGTGGTTTGACTACACATAGTAAGCATGGGGCCTCACATTTAATCCTTAAAGGTGTAAGATTTGATTTGATTCAACAATATGTGATGTAAATAGGTTTGTACATGTTTGATTATGGATCAATGCATAATTAATTTCCTTGTTTCTTTTGAACTCATTGGAATCCTAATCAATGTATGATTAAACTCTACTTAATAACACCTTTATTGCATAATCTTAATCTTTTTAGAGATCGCAAAATAATAAAAATAATCATAATATTTGCACTTATCGTATATAAAAAGTTACACAATAAAAGTGCGATAAATAAATTGAAAATGTATTTTTATTGATTTACGAGAGATTAAATTCCTCAAGCTCAAAATCAATGAAAATAAAAAAGAGATTTTAGTTACAACAATTAAAAGACTTTTCTTAACTGAAGCTACATATAAAAATAACCAAAATCATCTTTCTTTTTCTTCCCTTTCTCCTCCTTGTCTTCGTTTCACTCTCTTCTTCCACGACAAGTCAGACTAGATTGGGGGAGGTGGAGGTGCTGTGGGGCGCTACCAAGCACCGTACCTGTGAGCTGCAATTTAAATAGAAATTCAAAATTTCAATTTAAAAAGCTTTTTTATTTTCTAGGTTATTACAACTAACCTACTTTAATATTATTTTTATGGTAAAATTACCTATGGTTTAATAAAAAAATTATTATATGGTTTGGCCATATAGCTAGAACATCTAGTTAGAAATCACCAAGTATGACTAAGGCGTTAGGGGATTGTTTTGACCATAGACCAAGCCCATCAAGATAAACACAAGGATTCTCATGGTCAAATTATTACACCACTAAGTAATTAAGCAAAAGAGAGAGATGGAGAGCTTAAAACACCAGCTAAATTAGTGGGACAAATTAGGGTTAAGCCAAGAAAGAGGTATTTCTTAGAGTTGACTAAGGTCAAACCATTTTTATGAGATTTGATTTGAATTGAAAATGATTTAGTGATGAAAATTTAATATGCTCCTCCAATGGTCTTTCCTAAATTCAACAATATTTTATAGTTATTATAAGGTTATTCTAGCTAAGCAAGGGTTTCTAATTTGGCTAAGCTAGGGAAGAGCATATAGAATATTCTAAGAGGATTGATTTGAGAATTTACTAAGAGGACATATAAGCAGAAATATATAATTAGCATTTTAATGTATCAATAATACTTAACATGTTCATAAAAATCAAGTCAGTCAAAAGACAAAATTATATAGGAAAATTTGCGAAGTAAAGTCAAGTCTCCTAACATGGAGCTAATAAAGGAGTCAAATATTAACTAAAACGAACAAAAAATCAATGCCCCATTATTTTTCTTGATTTGTGATACTTTGGAAGGATATGATGATAGACAAAGTTTACTTCCTTGGAGGTTTCGATAAGCTAAGGCCGATGCGACTGAAGAAGAAAAAAGAGTTGTATTAGGACATTTTCATTAAAAAAATAATTAAAATGTACTTCTAATTAATATAATATTAAATATTTATATATTATATTTATTTCAAATTGGCCTCTAAGGTTATACCACTTGGCTAGGATTTACCAAAGGCTTTGTGCGTGCTTAAGATTTTCTTAGGGAGATTTGATTACACATAAAAAGCATGGGGCCTCGCATTTAATGCATAAAGGAGTAAGATTTGATTAGATTCAACAATATGTTATGTAAATGGGTCAATAATCGTTTAATTATGGATCAATGCATAATTAATTCCTTATATACTTTGAGTTCATTGGAATCCTTTTTTTTGGGGCATTTAAGCAAATTAAGGTGACTCACACACACATCGCATACATGAGACTCGAATCCAAGACCTCTTAGTTGGTACCTAAGCTCCCAATCAACATACCAAAGTGAGTAGTGTAGCTCATTGGAATCCTAATAATGCATCATTACACTGTTGTTAATTACACATTTACTAAATGATGTTTATCTTCTCTGAGATCCCAAAATGCTAAAAATCTTATATCTAATCTTTCCTAGAATTTTATTTATGTTCTTCTTGTTGCTAAAAATCTATACCTTCGCAACTAGAAATAAAAATCATTTTTATAATATGCAAAATCATATTATTATGAGATATGTTTTTAAAATTTCATATATATTTCTTCTTAAACCATAACATAATTAGTAATCTTCTTAAACCTACGAGCAATATCTGAGCTCTCAAAGTTAATTTATAAACCACTATGTTGGAATTGAATGGTGGAATCAAATCACATGATATCAATTTGATGAGAAGAAGAGAAGCAGAAGAAGAAGGTTTCTTTTTTTATATATAAGTAAACTGATATCTTAAGCTAACCAAGTCACACATTATTTCATCAACTGTTACATATATACCACAAGACAATATTGATCATTGCTGGGTCTTATTCTTCAGTAGCTTTACCTAGGAAGATATGAGAAGCAACTTTATTTATGGGAAAGGATAATAAATGAAAGTAGCTACTTCCACATGCCTCTACTGTGGACTAACCACCACCACAAGGATGGTGGCCGCATCAACCTCCTGCTTCTACGCAGCCTTTAATAGTTGTCACCTCCATCGCCACCACCACCATCTCCACCGTCATATCCACCACCACCATCGCCACCGCCATATCCACCGCTACCATCACTGTCATATCCATCGCCACCGCCAAATCCACCGTCACCACCGCTACCGCCCCCATCACCACTGTCACTACATGAAAATGCGTCATTACCGTCGGACTTACCGGCGGATGATTCGTCGGTAAATTAACGTCACAATATCCGACGGAATAACCATCGTAATGTTACCGGCGCACAATCCGCCGGTGTTTCGCTTGCATTTCTTAGGTCTCTGGCACATTCGCCGCCGGTAATAATTACCAGCGGACGTTCTAGCGTACAGTGCCAGCTTACTTAAGCTCGACGAACTGTTTCTGTTGTTTGATTATAATTAATACTCATACCAAATATGGCCATCTATCTTTATATGAATGCTTCATATTCTATTTTTGAAATTAAAATCCCAAGGCAACCCTTTGTATTCTCAGTTGTTATTATACATTAAATTGCAATACTCAATCTTGCTCATCAATTTATTTCTTCTAAAATTATTTTGTCCCTTCATTGTAAATAATTAATAATTCTTTACAAGTGTAACCTTTTGTATTCTCAATTATTACTATACATGAAATTGTGAAACTCCTCATATTAATTATTTGAAATTAAAATTGTTAAAACTCACATTAATTAATTATGAATATTAATTATGTATAATTAGCACTCATATCAAATCTGACCATCCATCTTTATATGAATGCTTCATATTCCATTTTAGAAATTAAAATATCTAGGCAAACCTTTTGTATTATCAATTGATATTATACATTAAATTGTGAAGCTCCTTGCATCAAATTTCTGAATACGTTACAGAACTCCTTGGTAAAGCCGAAACCAGAGAAGGGATCACCAGAATTTGTTTGTAGCATTGTTGGAAGAAAAAGCTTCTCTAGCGTGATGATCAGAGTTTATCTTTGATATTAGAGATGAGTTAAGTAGTCAACACCTTCCATTGCTCCTCCATTTTTCACATATGCATATGAGCTTAACTGAAATGTTATGAAGTAATCAAATTGGTCTAATTTTATATTTAATGTTTGTATATAATTGTATTAAACATTAATTCAACTTACGTTTTTTCTAAACAAACAATAGTAATTGTCTTTATTATTATATAAATGTTTACAATAGAAAATTTTTTGTAACCAAATTATGCATTTTTTATCTTAAGAAATTATGGAAAAGAAGAAAATAAATAATATTCAAATGCAAAATTATATGCATGATGCTATATTATGTCAAAATTCTCCATCTTCTCTAAATCAACTTAAAAAAAAAATTTTAAAAGGAATCGAAGTTTAAATAATACACTGAAATCTATATAATTAAAAAAAAAAATATTTACATCGGCATCTCTTTTTACTCAAAAAACATCTCATATTACTCAAAGTTACAATTACAAAATATGCAATCATCTTATTTACAAATTTCTTAAAACTATTCAAATTATTTGGTGAAACAAAACAATTATTTTTATGGAAACAAACTATTTTTATTTATTTATCAAAATTTTGCTTTTCAACATATAAGTAGTGATACGTCCTAAAAAATTGCCTTGATCAAGCACGAATCTCGAGGCATATTCAAATGGGAATTTTTCAGCGAACTTACAATCAAATTGAACATCTCAAAGGGTTTACCGGTCAAATGGGAAGGCTGTGCTTCTTAATGAAGATTCTGTGAAATATCCATCAGCTATTTTGAATATTGAAGCAAATCAAAGTTCAGGCGTTAATGAGAGAGGTGCTACATTGTATAAAAAGGAACAAGTTCTTCGAAAAGTTTCAAGTGATGCTAAGGAATCTGTTGTTAATGAAAGAGATAAGGTTCTTATACCGGAAGTATTACTAAATTCAGATATGAATGAAGTTCGTGAATGCATCAATGGAGTCTTGACCAGTTGTGACAATATGAATGTGGAATTGCTTGAAAGACCAGTTCCTGGGAATCAACCTAATGCTTGGGAGAAAAAACAGAACATCAGAGTGGAAGACTTGTATTTGGGAATTTCTTATCTGAAGATGGAAAAACTATTAAGCTTCATGAGCAGAAGGTGTTAGAGAACTCTAAAATCTACATAACTCTTTAGTAGTTAAAGTTTTTGGGGATGAAATTCCTTTCTCTTATATCAGTTTTGAGCTGAGGAAACAATGGTCGATTTATGGGAAATTCCATCTTACAGTAATTGGGAGAGGATGTATTTTATGCTCATTTTATGACCCTAGACAGGTGGAAGCAGTTTTAAACAATGGTCCTTGGTTTGTAAACAGAAATATTGTGGGGATTGATAGGTGGTCGCAAAGTTTTAATCCAAATTGTCAAAGGACTTACAACTCCTATTTGGATTAGACTCCCACACCTTCCGTTGCATTGTTAGGACGAAATCAACATTTGCCGCATTGCCTCCATGGTTGGCAAGCCTTACTTGATTGACAAAAATATGTTTCAATGGCCAAGAAGAGAATTTGGAAGAATTTGTGTTCCTATTGAGCTGGATGCAAAACTACCGACAGGAGTATGGGTTGGAGGTGAGAAAGACAAATTCTATCAAAAGATAGAGTATGAGAGGATCCCTATTATGCTTTGATTATGGAAAGATTGGGCATGTCAAAAGCAATTGTGCCAAGTTTATCATGGAAAACAAGTTGAAGAATGTTGTGCCTGAAAAGGAAAATCTGGAAATAGCAAATGAAAGGTGTATGATTAGAAATTATCATAATATGAATATTATTGAGGGGTCAGGCAAAGATGAGTATGGGCCGTGGTTGATGGTGAAATATGGAAAGGAAGTTTTTCAACAATGATCAGAGGAAGCCTCCTCAACGGGCAGACATTAAAAGGATTTTTGTTCCTATGAAGAACAAAGATAAAAAGGATGGAAAAAGCATGGAGAAGGAAAATGTGTACATCTGGAAACAGAAAAGTAGCAATCAATCAACAGTGAACAAGACAAAACTGTATCTACAGCTTCAGAAGTTCTATTAACCAAAAATTCTATGGTTCTCAATGATGGGAACAGTTTTAAGGCTCTTGTGGATCTTGAAGAAGAAGGGGAGATTGTCCAAATTATTTACAAAGAGGCAGAAGACAAAGAGTTAAAATTAGTGAAGAGCAATGAAGACATAACAACTGTTGATATCAAGAGAAGTATAGAAAAAGAATTTCTTGGATATGAAGTTCCTGCATATAAGTAATGTGAAAGAAAGGAAGGTGGTTCTCAATCATCAAATAAGAAGATTTCTAAACAATTGAGGAATTTGGGACCTATTAGTTCCTCTACCAGATTAAGAAGATTGGAGCTTGAAGAGAAAGGTACCATGGGGAGGCATCCCCCTAATCCCTTTTAATGTATTCCATTGCATTTTGGAATTGTAGAGGAGAAAGGAAGAAGAATGCTTCTCTATACCTTAGAGAATTTGTAAAATTACATGATGTGTATTTCTTGGGGTTGGTTGAATCCAAATTAAGTTCCATTGATAGAATGGAAGTTAATCTTTTGATTGGTGATGATTGAGAATTTGTTTATGTTCCTTCATCTGGATTATCTGGCGGGATGGTGATTTTATGGAAGAATAAAATTGCTGATTTTACTGTTATTAACTACTCTTCTCAAGTGGTCATTGGAGATTTGAAAGCGCACAACAAATGTCGGTGGAGGATTGCTACAGTGTATGGCATCACAGAAGTACAGAAGAGAAAGGAATTATGGGATATGTGGGATAGACACTCTGTTAAGGATTTCCCAATGGCAATAGGTGGAGATTTCAATTGCATATTGGCCAAGGAGGACAAAATTGGTGGAAGAACATTTATTTTTTCTCAAGGTCCAAGGTATATGAAAGATTGTTTGATGAAAAATGATTTTCATGAAGTAGTATTTATTGGTCCAAAATTCACTTGGTGTAATAATAAAAGTGGAGGAGCTAGAATTCTTGAAAGATTGGATAGATGCTTCATTAATTCCATTGCTTTGTGCTCTACTCAAAGGTTGGTAGTAAGGCATTTGGCTAGAATAGCCTCGGACCATTGTCCAATTATTCTAAACTTACTTGATTCTTTCCCTCAAATTAAGAATAATATCAAGTTTGAAGATTGTTGGGTTTCTTACAAAGCTTCTTTAGCGGTGGTGAAGAAGGAATGGAGAAAAAAGTATCAAGGAGATAGTGCTCAAGGGATGAACAAGAAATTCCAGAAATCATTGAAATCTCTTTTCTATTGGAGCAAGGCCAAACTAAAGGATCTTAATAAAATAAAAGAGAAACTTATGGAAGAAATTTTGGAGCTGCAAAACAAGGAAGCTACATATGGATTCCTTTCGAAATTTGATTGCTGGAACCTAGAAAATAAGGTCAATGAGGTGAACTCTATTATGGTTAGATTGAATGATTGGTGGAAGCAAAGGGCCAAAGTGAAGTGGCTTGTAGATGGAGCTTCTAATTCAAAATTTTTTCATTCATATGCCAGTGCAAGAAGGAATTCAAAC
Source organism: Dendrobium catenatum (assembly GCF_001605985.2). NCBI lineage: Eukaryota > Viridiplantae > Streptophyta > Magnoliopsida > Asparagales > Orchidaceae > Dendrobium > Dendrobium catenatum. The sequence continues at coordinate 7,175,392 of NW_021318693.1, forward strand.
AAAATTATTAAAGTTAAAAATGAAGATGGGGAAGTGGTGGAAGAACAAACTTTGATTGAAGAAACGTTTTTCAAATATTTTGAAAATAAGTGGGAAGACAGACATTGTGAACTTCACTGTTGGCCAGCTGTTGTTAGAAGCTTAAATGATGCAGATAGGAGCTTGCTGGAGGCAGATTTTTCAATTGAAGAAGTAGAGAAAGTGTTGAACCAATTGGGAGGTAATTTTCACCTGGCAAAGATGGTATTACATACTCTTTCATTAAAGCATATTGGAATATCATAAAAGAAGATTTTTGGAAAGCTCTAAAATAATTCTTTTGCAATGGAGTTTTATATCAAGAATGGAAGGAAACTCTTATTATACTAATTCCAAAGGTATCAAATCCTCTTTTGCCTTCTAATTATAGACCTATTAGTCTTTCTAATTCGGTGTACAAAGTGGCAGCTAGGGTCTTATTAAATAGGTTAATTGAAGTCATTCCAAAGCTTTTCTAGAGAGCAAACAGCTTTCATCCGTGGAAGATGCTTATCAGAACATGTTTTGGTTGCTCATGAAGTGTTCCGCAAGCTTAGGTTCTCCAAAGCAGCAAAAGGTTTGGTTTCATTCAAAGTAGACATGGAACAAGCTTATGATTCCATGCCTTGGAAAGCTCTAAGAAATGCGTTGAGTTAATTCAATTTCCCTCCTAAAATATCCAAGCTAGTCTTGGATTGTGTAGAAGATTCGAAGTTTGCTCTGATTATAAATGGAAGAAACTCAAATTGGATTCAAGCCAAGAGTGGCTTTAGACAAGGATGTCCATTATCACAAGTTCTCTTCATTGTATGCGCTGAACTTCTCTCCAATGCTTTTGCTCAAATCTCTTGTGGTATTAAGATCAATTCCAATGGCCCGAGAATATCACATTTATTGTATTTTCGAAGCTAACAAAAAGGTAGTGAAAAAAGTGAAGGAGATCTTATATGACTTTTGCAATTGGACAGGCCAACGTGTTAATTTGAACAAATCTTCCATGCTGTTTGGAAATCATGTTTGTAGAAGAAAGAAGAAGACCATTGCAAGGATAATGGGATTCAAAACTGTGAAAGAGTTCAACTATTTGGGATTAAAGATGGCTTTAAGAAGACTATCCTCGGATGATTTTCAGTTTATCATTGATAAAACAATGAAATTACTTAGCATATGGGGAAGTAAAATTCTTTCTGTAGCAGGCAAAATAACTTTAGTGAAATCAGTTTTGCTGACTTTACCGGTTTACTATGCTTCACATTCCCTAGTACCAAAATGAATTTTGGATGAGTTAGATAAACTCTGCTGAAATTTTATTTGGAGTAAATCGGATGGATCAATGGGTTTGCATTTTGTTAGTTGGGAGGATATGTGCAAACCCGTGAGCAAGGGAGGAAGAGGATTATTTTCCCGTGCATCTAAAATTGCTGCATTAAGAGCTAGAATGGCATGGAGGTTCTTTCAAGACAGAGAATCGCTTCTTCATGAAGTGTTGGATGCTAAGTATGGAGAAAAACTGAAAACTGGTAACAATAGAGTAAATTGCTCATCTTCTTGGAAATTATTGAAGGAAGGTTGTAAAATGTTAAAACCAATTGTTAGATGGACATTGATTGATGGGGAAGATGTAGATGTTTTTAAAGACATATGGATCTTGGATAAGTGCATTAATCGTTGGCCTACTTTTGTTGTTCCACATGATGATGTAGCTATTTTTGTAAGAGACTAATTCAAGATGGATGCTGGAATGTACCAAAATTGTTAAATATGTTTGGTACAGAATTGGTATCTCTCATTCTTCAGGTAAAGTTTGATCAAAACGGTGAGGGAGACGCTATGGAACTCGTTCAGCAAAATTCTAGTTTGACAATAACTGGAATGGCGTTCAATGCTATGTTAGAGCATATCAGTGAATCTCAACATTGGAATTGGTTTAAAAAAATAAGGCTAAATGCTCGGGTGGAGATGTTATGGTGGAGGGTGTTCAAAAGAGCAATACCAACTTAAAATTCTTACAGCATAGGAGGTTAAGAGAGAATGTTATTTGTCCAAGAGGGTGCATAGCAATTGAAGACATGGAACATGTTGTTTGTACCTGTATTAAGCTAAAAGAGGTTATTAACCTTCTAAATCATTGGGGATTTGGCATTCCTGATTTTCAAAGATTTGAAGAAAGTATTTTATGGTTGGATTCATTAGCATTGAAGAAAGGTTTGTTAGCAAACTTATATTGTAATGCAGTCTTCTTATATTGGAAAGCTAGAAACAAGAAAGTACATGATGTATTGGAAGAAAGTCCGGCATTCATTGCTTCAAATGCCATATGCTATACATCAACCCATCATAATTATAGCCATTTTCCTTTGGGAAACTGGGATGCCAATCAGTTGAGTAGACTGTCCAATTCTTGGCAACCCCCTCCACCCGAATGGCTAAAAGTCAAATGTGGGTGCTTCTCTTCTACCGACCTATAAAGCTGGAGTTGCTGGAGTTGCTGGAGTTTTTAGAGACTGTAAAGGCAGATTTCTATATGCTTTTGAGAGAAATTGTACCCATTGGGATATTGCAAAATTGGAGCTTCTAGCAACCCAATCTTTGAAGGAAGTAATAAAGGACTGGATGTTCAAGTATAAAGGTATCATAATTGAAGGTGAAAACTCCAATATCATTTCTTTTATGCAAAGGATCTGGAAAAAAGGTAACTCCTTAGAAGAAGATTTTGATTTTCTCAAAGAATTTAACTTTGCTATCTTCAATTGTATTAGTAGAGATAGTAACAAGTTAGCAAATTATTGTGCTAACTTAGCTCTTTTTAATAGCTTTAGTTGGGATGATGTCTCTTTGAATAAGGTTCCTCCTTCCTTCTATGACATTTTGAAGGAGGAATCCACTTTGTAGTTCTTTCTTTTCTTTTTTTTTTTTCATTATAAAAGCTAGCTTCGACTTAAAAAAAAAAAAGTATACATAAAGTTATTCAACTGTATGTATATTTTCTAATTAATTATGGAGATAGAATTTATTGAATTTTGCATGATATTTTTTCATATTGATGTAATTAATTTAAATATTCAATCTTGAGAAATATGTGCTATTAATTTTTAATACTAATTTTATGATTTTCATTAATATATATTACAGTTGTAATTCTATTATGTTATTTTAAACACTTTTGAATACATATTATTTATTAATAGTGAATCTTAGTAGTGTTTGTTTGCATGAACTTTTGAATAAAAGTAAACAATTCAAACTTTTTATTAATTAATTAGTTGGAGGTTATAAAAGATTATCATGGGTGAAAAATTTATCATAAAATATTATATAGTCTTTATTGTTATAATATCTATTATGATAAATTCTTTCTGATACATCATAAAAAATTATCTTGATCGGGCACGAATTTTGAGACAAAGTCAAGTTGGAAACTTCCGAAATTAAAATTGGGACCATCCAAACTCTGATTTAAGAAAACTTATAGTCAAACTGAACGTCATGGAAATACAAACCCAACAACACTAGATTCGACTTAATCTGAGCCCAAATGGGTCCAAATCGAGGACCCAAAGAGCTATTTGAAGGTTCAAACCACAATTTGGATTACCAAACGGTTTCCAAATGTTACATCCTTATAATCGAATCGAGTAGCTCAACTAAACGAATTGAACGAGCCCACGATCGCAGATTTCTAAAATCATTAAGACCTTCAAATGTCTAGTGAATGGTCTACGATCAAGGGATTCAATATCGACAGTCCATCCAACCACTCCCCAATTACCCTTAATCCTACTCCTATTTACGGGCCATGCCCCTCTAGGAAATCAATAAATAGACCCCTCTTCCCTCTTGAAAAGGGGGCTCTATAAAAAAGAGAATACGAGAGAGATTAGAGATCACTCTTGTCTCCTCGCTCATCCTCAACCACCGCCTAGAGTTCTGCCGAATCACCACATGATGCTCGGAGTTCTGCCAGACCACCACCTGATGCTCGGAGTTCTGTCGAACCACCACCTGAGGCTCGGAGTTCTGTTGGACCACCACTCGAGGCTCGGAGTTCTGTCGGACCACCACTTGAGGCTCAAAGTTATGTTTGACCATCACGTGAGGCCCAAACTTCTGCCGGACCACCACCTGATCCCCGGAGTTCTGCCAGACCACTAGCTGATGCTCGAAGTTTTGAAAGAACACCACCTGTGGCCTAGAATTATGTCGGACCAATACCTGAGGCTCGGACTTCTATCGGACCACCACTTGAGGCTTGGACTTCTACCAAACCACCACCTGACGCCAACAGTTCTGTCGGGCCACCACCTAAGGCCCGGAATTCTTCCGGGCCACCACCTGAGGCCCGAACTTCTATCGGACCACCACATGAGGCCCGAACTTCTATCGGACCACCACCTGAGGCCCAGACTTCTGTGGACCACCACCTGAGGCTTAGACTTTTGTTGGACCACCTCTTGATGCCCGGAGTTCTACCGGACCACCACATGATGCTCGAACTTCTATCAGACCACCACCTGAGGCCTAGACTTCTACCATGCCACCACATGATGCCAAGAGTTCTACTAGAGTACCATCTTACTACTATAATCTTTCTGACCCGAGTCTCCTCTCGACTACAGTCCTTCCGACCTCCATTGCCTACTATAGTCCTTATAACCTCCATTGCTATACAATGATCCTTCTGACCCCTATCTCTTGCCGACTATTGCTAGGGCTACAAGCGAACAAAACGTTCGACGAGCTACTTGTTGTTTGATTCGATTAAAGCTCATTTGTGATCGTTTAATTAACTAAATAAACAAACTTGAATAGTATTTAAATACTCGATTCTTAAATAAACAAACTTAAACACTAATGCATTCGGCTCATTTATGTTCGCGAACAACATCATTTGAAGTTCGTGAATAAGATCGACATTAAGCTCGATAAGAAGCTCGATAAGAGCTCGATTCGTGTTCGATTTTGAACTCGTGAATAAGCTCGACCAAAATAACTTGTTTTCTAAATAATTGTAGCTTTATATGGCTATTTATTTATAAATCATCATCTTTATTATTGTTGCTATTAGAAAAATTCTGTGAAGATGAGATTTGCTTATAAATCATTATTTTTGTTACATAGACAATTGCTTTTATTATAAATGTGTTCGTTCATAGATATGTTCATGATAGAGTTTGTTTGATAGTTAAAAAAATTTGTTAAATATGTTCACGAACATAATCAATGTAATCGTTTGTTAGGAAGCTCAATAAAGCTCGTTTGTTAAGTTAATGAACATCTAAAAGTAGAGCTCGTTTATAGCTTGTTCATGTTTGTTTGTTTAAAGCTCGATAAGCACTAAACGAACGAACATGAACTGAACATGAACCGAACATGAACACTCATTAATTTAAATGAACCAAACATGAACACAAATAATAAATCTCAAAAAAACATGAACCAAACTTGAACAACCTGATATTAAATGAACACAAACATGAACACTCACATACTTGACTCGGCTCAGTTCGTTTGGAGCCCTAACTATTGCCCTTCTAAAATTTGTCATACAGTCCTTTCGATCTCCATCGTGAGACAATAGTCTTTCTGACCCCGATCTTCTGTCAACTACGATCTTTTTGACCTCCTTCATCAGATAACAGTCTCTATGACCCATGTCTCCTTTCAACCTCCATTGGTACTACAGTCTTTCTGACCTCTATCATATTGACTATAGTCTTGCCAACCAAACGAACATGTCTATATTAATTATTGCAACTCTCACCATCTAATGTGCTCTATATGATGTACATTTGTGACATTAAGCCAATGCCTTCTCCCAAGGAAGGGCCCATTTGTAATTGATTGCATTACTAGTGGAATCATTCAAATTTGGTTAGGCTCTCTAGTGTTCCCCCCTTTTCAGGGGGTTCCACATAAAAACTCTGGGGTCTCTTATGAACGCTGCACCCTCTCTCTTATCTTCTTGTGTGCTGGATCTTCATATAATGCTAAGATGTTAAAATTCATATTTCTCTACTGCCATGAATATTTCAAGATGCAACAGTTTGGCACTGTCTATGGGAAAGTGGTTTCCGACTGGGGGCAATTTTGTACTCCGGTCTCAAAAAATCTCCCATATCAACATCCTGATATTAGCCATTTCCTTAAAATTAGATGCGGATTGGGGGAGGAAGGGGGAACTTTGATCCAAAAATGGTAAAAAAGATCAACATCAAGATGATATAAGGATGTTTTCAATTTCAGCAAATATAAGGATATTTTCAATTAATTATAAGCTTTATACAGTCCATTGCTAGACTTCTACTCCTTGGGCAAGGTCTTAATCTCAAGCTCAAAAACGTAATAACTGTCTGAATAAAGACTACTCTTCACCTTTGATTTGGGATACACGCGACATTCACCCCTCCCAAAAGGTAAAATTGATCCCAAAGGAATTTGATTTGACCTCTTCCACACAATTTAGTGTCATCAAGTAGGGCTCTGACAAATAACATTAGATAGGTTATACATTCTTGATGGATTCTCTTTACCTCTTCCACATAGGTTAACATTATCGAGCAGGGCTCTGATATACAACATCAGATAGGTAAAACAACTTATGAGGATGTAAATCAAATCTTAAATCTTTGATTCAAGATATACACTATCTTTATTATTTTTTCAATCACTAGATGATTGATCCCAAGAAGATTCAATATGACATCTTCCATACAGGTTAACATCATCGAGTAGTGCTTTGGCATACAACCTCGGATAAGTCACACATCCTTCGTGGATTCTCCTATCCTTGATGGATTCTCTAGACCTATTATGTATAGGTTAATATCATCAAGAATCTGATATAGAACCTCAGATAGGTCATACATCCTTGATGAATTCTTTCGACCTCTTCCATATAGGATGACATCATCGAGTAGGACTTTTACATACAACCTTGGATAGGTCATACATCATTGATTGGATTCTCTTGACCTCTTCCATATAGGTTAACATAATTGAGCATGGCTCTCACATACAACATCGTATAAGTTATCCATCCTTGATGGATTCTCTCGATCTCTTCTATATAGGTTAATGTCATCAGGCAAGGCTATGACATATAACCTCGGATAGGTCATATATACTTGATTGGATTCTCTCGACCTCTTTTATATAGCTTAATGTCATTGAGTAGGGCTCTAATAAGAGCCTTGAATAGGTCATACATCATTGATAGATTCTCTCATCCTCTTCCATATATGTTAATATCATTGAGTAGGGCTCTAACATATAACCTTAGATAGATCATACATCATTGATTGGATTCTCTCAACCTTTTTCATATAGGTTAACATCATCGAGTTGGGCTTTGACATAAAATCTAGGATAGGTCATAAATCCTTGATGGATTCTCGATCTCTTCCATATAGGTTAACGTCATCGAATAGGGCTCTAACATACAACCTTGGATAGGTCACAGATCCTTAATGGATTCTCTCGATCTGTTCTATATAGTTTAACTTCATCGAGTAGGGCTCTAACATACAACCTCAAATAATTCATACATCATTGATGGATTATCTTTACCTCTTATATATAGGTTAATATCATCGAGCAGGGCTTTGAAATATAACCTCGGATAGGTCATACATTCTTGATTAGATTCTTTTGACATTTTCCTTATAGGTTAACTTCATTGAGAAGAGCTCTAACATATGACCTTTGATAGGTCATACATCCTTGATGGATTATCTTGACCTCTTCCATATATGTTAACTTCATCGAGCAAAGATCTTACATACAATCTTGAATAGGTTATAAATCATTGGTGGGTTCTCTCAACCTTTTCCTTATAGGTTAATATCATTGAGTAGGGCTCTGACATACAACCTCGAATAGGTCAAACATTCTTGATGGATTCTCTCAACCTCTTTTATATAGGTTAACATAATCGAACAACGCTCTAAAATATAACCTTGGATAAGTCTTATATATTTAGTAGATTCTATTAACCTATGCTCTCTTGCTCGTCGACAGACTTTTATTAGACTTTTACCAGATGTCAGACTTCTGCCCGTCGCCAGACTCTTGTTAGGCTTCTACCCGATGCTGAATTTCTACATGTTATCAAACTTCTGTCCGTCGCCAAATTTCTTCTTAACATAAGAATTTTACCTGACGCCAAATTTCTGCCCATCGATGGACTTTCATTGAACTTCTACTCGACGTCAGACTTTTTTGCCTGTCGTCAGACTTTTATTGGGCTTCTACCCGATATTGAATTTCAACCCGTCATTGGACTTCTGACCATTGCCAAACTTCCTCTTGATGTCGGACTTCTACCCGATGCTAAATTTTGGCTAGTCGATAAAATTTTGTTAGAGTTCTATCTGACATTGAATTTCATCACCAAATTTCTTCCTAGCATAGGACTTCAATCCGACTCCAAATTTCTCTACCCATCGATGGACTTTCATTGGAATTCTACTCGACATCAGACTTTTTCCTGTCATCGGACTTTCATTGGGCTTCTACCCGATATTGAATTTCAACCCTTCGTTGGACTTCTGTCCATCGCCGAACTTCCTCTTGATGTCAGACTTCTACCCAATGCTAAATTTTAGCTAGTCGACAAAATTTTATTGGACTTCTATCCAACATTGTATTTTTGCCCGTTGCCAAACTTTCGTCGGGCTTCAAAATGACATTGAATTTCTACCCGTCATCGGATTGCTACCAATCATCAGACTTTCGCCAGGCTTCTCCCTGACATTGAATTTCTACCGATCGTCGAACTACAACGCATCACCGGACTTCTTCCAGACATCAAACTTCTACCTGATGCCAAATTTATGCTCGTCTTCAAACTTTTGTTATGCTTCTACTCGATATTGAATTTCTACCCATCGTCGGACTACTACCCATCACCGGATATTTGTCGGGCTTCTCTCCGACATTGAATTTCTACCCATTGTCGGACTCTTGTTGGACTTCTACTCAACACAAAATTTATATCCATCATCAAACTTCTTCTCCACATTAGACTTTCGTATATTGCTAAACTTCCATCGATTAATGTTAGACCTTAGTAGAATCTCATGAAAAGGAGGAGGAAACTCTTACTATGTGAGGGGCCCTAGACCTGCATAGTGGATACCACCTGACCAGGATTAGGGGAATGCCTCAGCGTGAGGGAGAAAAGGAGGAAGAAACTCCTACTCAGTGAGCGAGGGGCCCTAGACCTTAACAGAGGATACCACTTGAACATGATTAGGGGAATGCCTCAGCCTGAGGGAGAAAAGAAGAAGGGGAGAAATATTCTTCTTACTAAGAGGGGCCTTAGGGCTTAATAAATTTTTTGGCCCGGCAGGCCACGAGCGGACTGGTGCATGGTCTAGCGGGCTAGGCAAGTCTGAAGCTTGAGTCCTGTGCCGGTGGTAGGGCTAGCCTGCTGGCCGGCCCATTTGCATACCTATCTAAATTTTTGGCCAGTAAAGACCAAATCAGACATTTCTAAGGTCATCGATATCATTTTTCGATATTTCAGACTCAATTTTGACACTTTTAGAGCAATTTGAGATCTCTACACCCAAGTTTAAATTATTTCAAAGTTTTAAATTATAGAAAAATTCCTTAAAAACTATGACACATATTTTTAGACTTCTAAAACTTTGATGTCCAAAAAATAGGGGGGCAACTGATACATTATCAAAAAATTATCTTGACCGGGCATGAATCTCCAGGCAAAATCAAGTTTAAAACTTCCAAAATTAAAATTAGGACCATCCAAACTCTAATTTCAACAAATTTATAGTCAAACTAAACATCTCGGAAATACAAACCCAATGACACAAAATTTGACTCATTATGTGGCCAAATGGGTCAAAATTGAGGACCTGAAGCACTATTGGAAGGTTCAAACCATAATTTGGACTACCAAAAGGTTTCCAAATATGACATGCTTATAGTTGAATTGAGTGGCTCGACGAGACAAATACAATAAGCCTAAGATCATAAAATTTTGTCATCATTAAGACCTTCAAATGCCTAGTGAATGGTCTACGATCAAGGGATTCAATATCGACCATCTATCCAAACCACTCCCCAATTGCCCATATTCCTCATCCTATTTATGAGCCATGACACTAGAAAATCTATAAATAGACCCCTCCTCCCTCTTAAAAAGGAGGATCCAAGCAAGAGAGCAAGAGAGAGATCGGAGATCGCTCTTGCCTCCTCGCTCCACCTCGACCACCGCATGGAGTTTCACCAGGCCATCACCTGATGCACGGAGTTCTCCCAGACCACCACCTATGGCTCAAACTTTTACCTTTCCACCACCTGATGCCTGGAGTTTTGCTGGACCACCACCTAAGGCCCGAACTTCTGTCGAACCACCTCCTAATGCCCGGAGTTCCGCCGGACGACCACATGATACCAAGAGTTTTATCGGACCACCACTTGAGGCCTAGACTTCTGTCAAACAACCACCTGAGAACTAGAATTCTGCCAGACCACCACTTGAGGCCTGAATTCTACCGGATCACCACTTGATGCCTAGAGTTATTTTGGACCACCACCCGAGGTTCGGGCTTCTGTCGGACCACCACCTGAGGCTTAGACTTTTGCCGGATCACCACCTGATGCTCAAAGTTCTATCGGACCATCACATGAGTCCCGGAATTCTACCAGACCACCACTTGAGGCCTAAACTTTTTCCAGATGACCATCTGAGATGCATACTTCTATTAGACCACCACTTGATGCCTGGAGATTTTTAAGACCACCATTTGAGGCCTGGGCTTCTTCCAGACCACCACTTGAGGCCTAATATTTTTCTAGACCACTAGTTGAGGCCAAAACTTCTACCGGACCACCACTTGAGGCCTGGACTTCTACCGAGCCACCACATGATGCCTAGATTTCTACCAGAGTACCACCCTACTACTACCGTTTTTCCTACCTTAGTCCCCTGCTGACTATGGTCCTTCTGCCTCCATCTCATACTATGATCCTTTCAACCTCCATCGTTAGATAACGATCTTTTATACCCTTATCTCCTACTGACCACAGTCCTTCCAACCTTCATCGCCTATGCAGTTCTTCCAACCTTCATCGCCTATGCAGTCCTTCCGACCTTTATCACCAAAAAATGATCTTTCTAACCCTGTTATACTATCAACTATTCTCCTTCTGACCTCCCTCGCAAGACAATGATCTTTTGGACCCCTACCTCCTGCCAAATATGGTCATTCCAAATTTTGCCGCCTACTACGATCTTTCCGACCTCGATCCTATCGATTATTGACTTACTGACAAAAAAAATGTGTTTTTGTTGATTATTGTAACTCCCATCATGTAATGTGCTCTATATTGTTGACCTCATTTGTCTAGGTCAAATTCCCCGAATTCGATTCTAGCATCTAGGT
>NW_021318693.1:7186917-7208258 GCF_001605985.2 Dendrobium catenatum
GTAGCTTGACTAGACGAATTGAACGAGCCCACGATCGTAGATTTCCAAAATCATTAAGACCTTCAAATGTCTAGTGAATGGTCTACGATCAGGGGATTCAATATCAACAGTCCATCCAACCACTCCCAATTACCCTTGATCCTACTCCTATTTATGGGCCATGCCCCTCTAGGAAATCTATAAATAGACCCCTCTTCCCTCTTGAAAAGGGGGCTCTAGGAAAGAGAATAAGAGAGAGAATAAAGATCGCTCTTGTCTCCTCGCTCATCCTCAACCACCGCGTGGAGTTCCACCGAATCACCACCTGATGCTCGGAGTTATGCCAGACCACCACCTGATGCTCGGAGTTCTGCCGGACCACCACCTGAGGCTCAGAGTTCTGCTGGACTACCACCCGAGGCTCAGAGTTCTGTTGGACCACCACTTGAGGCTCAGAGTTATGTCTGACCACCACGTGAGGCCCGAACTTTTGCCGGACTATCACCTGATCCCCGGAGTTTTGCCAGACCACTAGCTGATGCTCAAAGTTTTGAAAGACCACTACCTGAGGCCTAGAATTATGTTAGACCAATACCTGCGGTTAGGACTTCTGTCGGACCACCACTTGAGGCTCAGAGTTATGTCTGACCACCACGTGAGGCCTGAACTTCTGCCGGACCACCACCTAAGGCCTAGAATTCTTCCGGGCCACCACCTGAGGCCCGAACTTCTATCAGACCACCACATGAGGCTCGAGCTTCTGTTTAACCACCACCTGAGGCCCAGACTTCTATGGACCACCACCTGAGGCTCAGACTTTTTTTGGACCACCTCTTGATGCCCGGAGTTCAATCGGACCACCACATAAGGCTCGAACTTCTATCGGACCACCACTTGAGGCCTAGACTTCTACCGTGCCACCATATGATGCCTAGAGTTCTACTAGAGTACCGTCTTACAACTATAATCTTTCTGACCCTAGTCTCCTGTCGACTATAGTCCTTCCGATCTCCATTGCCTACTATAGTCCTTATAACCTCCATTGCTATACAACGGTCCTTCTGACCCCTATCTCTTATTGACTATTGCAAGGGCTACAAGCAAACCAAATGTACGACGAGCTACTCATTGTTCGGTTCGATTAAAGCTCGTTTGTGATCGTTTAATTAACTAAACAAACAAACTTGAACAATATTTTAAAAACTCAATTCTTAAATAAACAAACTTGAACACTAATGAGTTTGGCTCATTTATGTTCGCGAACAACATCATTTGAAGTTCGTTAATAAGCTCGACATTAAGCTCGATAAGAAGCTCGATAAGAGCTCGATTCGTGTTCGATTTTGAACTCGTGAATAAGCTCGACAAAAATAACTTGTTTTCTAAATAATTGTAGCTTTATATGGCTATTTATTTATAAATCATTGTCTTTATTAATGTTGCTATTAGAAAAATTCTGTGAAGATGGAATTCACTTATAAATCATTGTTTTTGTTACATAGACAATTGCTTTTATTATAAATGTGTTCGTTCATAGATATGTTCATCAACGAGTTTGTTTGATAGTTAATTTTTTTTAAATATGTTCACGAACATAATCAATGTAATCGTTTGTTAGGAAGCTTAATAAAGCTTGTTTGTTAAGTTAATGAACATCTAAAAGTAGAGCTCATTTATAGCTCGTTCATGTTTGTTTGTTTAAAGCTCGATAAGCACTAAACGAACGAATATGAACTGAACATGAACCGAACATGAAAACTCATTAATTTAAATGAACTAAACATGAACACAAATAATAAAGCTCGAACAAACATGAACCAAACTTGAACAACCTGATATTAAATGAACACAAACATGAACACTCACATACTTGGCTCGGCTCTGTTCGTTTGCAGCCTTAACTATTACCCTTCTAAAATCTGTCATACAGTTCTTTCGATCTTCATCATGGGACAATAGTCTTTATGACCCTGATCTTCTACCGACTATGGTCCTTCTGACCTCCTTCATCACATAATAGTCTCTATGACCCATGTCTCCTTCCAACCTCCATTGGTACTACGGTCTTGCTGACCTCTATCATATTGACTATGGTCCTGCCAACCAAACGAACATGTCTATATTAATTATTGTAACTCTCACCATCTAATGTGCTCTATATGATGTACATTTGTGACATTAGGCCAATGCCTTCTCCCAAGGAAGGGCCCATTTGTAATTGATTTCATTACTAGTGGATTCATTGAAATTTGGTTAGGCTCTCTAATGTTTCCCCCTTTTCAGGGGTTTCCACATAAAAACTCTCGGGTCTCTTATGAACGCTGCACCCTCTCTCTTATCTTCATGTGTGCTGGATATTCATATAATGCTAAGATGTTAAACTTCATATTTCTCTACTGCCATGAATATTTCAGGATGCAACAGTTTGACATTGTCTATGGGAAAGTGGTTTCCGACTGGGGGCAATTTTATACTTCGATCTCAAAAAATTACCCATACTAACATCCTGATATTAGCCATTATTACATCAATCTCCTTAAAATTAGATGCGGATTGGGGGGGAGGGGGACTTTGACTCCAAAAATGGTAAAAAAGATCCTCCCTTGCTTTCAACATCAAGATGATATAAGGATGTTTTCAATTAATTATAAGCGCTAGACTTCTACTCCTTGGGCAAGGTCTTAATCTCAAGCTCAAAAACGTAATAACTGTCTGGATAAAGACCATTCTTCACCTTTGATTTGTGATACACGCAACATTCACCCCTCCCAAAAGGTAAAATTGATCCCAAAGGGATTTGATTTGACCTCTTCCACACAATTTAGTGTCATCGAGCAGGGCTCTGACATATAACGTTAGATAGATTATACATTCTTGATGGATTCTCTTTACCTCTTCCAAATAGGTTAACATTCTCGAGCAGGGCTCTGATATACAACATCGGATAGGTAAAATAACTTATGAGGATGTCAATCAAATCTTAAATCTTTGATTCAAGATACACACTATCTTTATTATTTTTTCAATAACTAGATGATTGATCCTAAGAAGATTCAATATGACATCTTCTATATAGGTTAACATCATCGAGTAGTGCTTTGGCATACAACCTCGGATAAGTCATACATCCTTGGTGGATTCTCCTGACGTTTTTCATATAGTTTAATATCATTTAGGAGGGCTCTGACATAAAATCTTGGATAGATCACACATCCTTAGTGGATTCTCTCGACCTATTCCATATAGGCTAACGTTATCGAGTAGGGCTCTAACATACAACCTCAGATAGGTTATATATCATTGGTGGGTTTTGTCAACTCTTTCATATAGGTTAATTTCATCGAGCAGGGCTATGACATATAACCTCGGATAGGTCAGACATCCTTGATGGATTCTCTTGACCTCTTATGTATAGGTTAATATCATCAAGAAGGGCTCTGGCATAGAACCTCGAATAGGTCATACATTCTTGATGAATTCTTTCAAACTCTTCCATATAGGATAACATCATCGAGTAGGGCTTTTACATATAACCTTGGATAGGTCATACATCATTGATTGGATTCTCTCGACCTCTTCCATATAGGTTAACATTATCGAGCATGGCTCTCACATACAACATCAGATAAGTTATCCATCCTTAATGGATTCTCTCGATCTCTTCTATATAGGTTAATGTCATCGAACAGGGCTATGACATATAACCTCAGATAAGTCATATATACTTGATTGGATTCTCTCGACCTCTTTTATATAGGTTAATATCATCGAGTAGAGCTCTGATAAGGGCCTCAGATAGGTCATACATCCTTGATAGATTCTCTCGTCCTCTTTAATATAGGTTAATATCATTGAGTAGGGCTCTAACATATAACCTTAGATATGTCATACATCATTGATTGGATTCTCTCAACCTTTTTCGTATAGGTTAACATCATCGAGTTGGGCTTTGACATACAATCTCGGATAGGTCATAAATCCTTGATGGATTCTCGATCTCTTCCATAAAGGTTAACGTCATAGAGTATGGCTCTAACATCAACCTTGGATAGGTCACAGATCCTTAATGGATTCTCTCGATCTGTTCTATATAGTTTAACTTCATTGAGTAGGGCTCTAACATACAACCTCAAATAATTCATACATCTTTGATGGATTATCTTGACCTCTTCTATATAGGTTAATATCATCGAGCAGGGCTCTAAAATATAACCTCGGATAGGTCATACATTCTTGATTAGATTCTTTTAATATTTTCCATATAGGTTAACTTTATTGAGAAGGGCTCTGACATATGACCTTTATTAGGTCATACATCCTTGATGGATTCTCTCGACCTCTTTCATATATGTTAACGTCATCAAGAAAAGATCTTACATATAATCTTGAATAGGTTATAATCATTGGTGGGTTCTCTCAACCTTTTCCTTATAGGTTAATATCATTGAGTAGGGCTCTGACATACAACCTCGAATAGGTCAAACATCCTTGATGGATTCTCTCAGCCTCTTTATATAGGTTAACATAATCGAACAACGCTATGAAATATAACCTTGTATAAGTCTTATATCTTTAGTAGATTCTACTAACCCATGCTCTCATGCTCGTCGACAGACTTTTATTAGACTTTTACCAGAAGCTAGACTTCTACCCGTCGCCGGACTCTTGTTAGGCTTCTACCTGACGCTGAATTTCTACATGTTATCAAACTTCTGTCCTTCAACAAATTTCTTCTCAATATAAGAATTATACCTGACGCCAAATTTCTACCCATCGAAGGACTTTCATTGGACTTCTACTCGACGTCAGACTTTTTTGCCTGTCGTCAGACTTTTATTGGGCTTCTACCTGATATTGAATTTCAACCCGTCATTGGACTTCTGCCCATCGCCAAACTTCCTCTTGATGTCGAACTTCTACCCGACGCCAAATTTTGGCTAGTCGACAAACTTTTGTTAGAGTTCTATCTGACATTGAATTTCATCACCAAATTTCTTCCCGGCATAAGACTTCTACCCAACTCCAAATTTCTACCCATCAATGGACTTTCATTGGAATTCTACTCGACATCGAACTTTTGCATGTCATCGATTTTTCATTAGGCTTCTACCCGATATTGAATTTCAACTCGTCGTTGGACTTCTGTCTATCGCCGAACTTCCTCTTGATGTCAGACTACTACCCAACGCTGAATTTTAGCTAGTTGACAAAATTTTGTTGGACTTCTATCCAACATTGTATTTCTGCCCGTCGCCAAACTTTCGTCGGGCTTCAAAATGACATTGAATTTCTACCCGTCATTGGATTACTACCCATCATCAGACTTTCGCTAGGCTTCTCCCTGACATTGAATTTCTACCGGTCATCGAACTACAATGCATCACCAGACTTCTTCCAGACATCAAACTTCTACATGACGCCAAATTTCTGCCCGTCTTCAAACTTTCGTTATGATTCTACTTGATATTGAATTTCTACCAATTGTCGGACTACTACCCATCACCGGATATTTGTCGGGCTTCTCCCCGACATTGAATTTCTACCCGTTGTAAGACTCTTGTTGGACTTCTACTCAACACAAAATTTACACCCATCATCATACTTCTTCTCCACATCAGACTTTTGTATATTGCTAAACTTCCATCGACTAATGTTAGACCTTAGTAGAATCTCATGAAAAAGGAGGAGGAAACTCTTACTATGTGAGGGGCCCTAGATCTGCATAGTGGATACCACCTGATCAGGATTAGGGGAATGCCTCAGCGTGAGGGAGAAAAAGAGGAGGAAGAAACTCCTACTTAGTGAGGGGCACTACACCTTAACAGAGGATACCACTTGAACATGATTAAGGGAATGCCTCAACCTGAGGGAGAAAAAAAGAAGGGGGAGAAATCTTCTTCTTACTAAGAGGGGCCTTAGGGATTAATAAATTTTTTGGCCAGGCAGGCCATGAGCGGACTGGTGCCTGGTCTAGCGGGCTAGGAGAGTCTGAAGCTTGATTCTTGTGTCGGCGGCGGGGCTAGCCTGCTGGCCGGCCCATTTGCATACATATCTAAATTTTTGGCCAGTAAAGACCAAATCAGACATTTCTAAAGTCATCGATATCATTTTTTGATATTTCAGACTCAATTTTGACACTTTTAGAGCAATTTGAGATCTCTACACCCAAGTTTAAATCATTTCAAAGTTTTAAATCATAGAAAAAATTTCTTAAAAACTATGACACATATTTTTAGAGTTCTAAAACTTTGATGTCCAAAAAATAGGGGGGCAACTGATACATTATAAAAAAAATTATCTTGATAGGGCATGAATCTCCAAGCAAAATCAAGTTTAAAACTTCCAAAATTAAAATCGGGACCATCCAAACTCTAATTTTAACAAACTTATAGTCAAACTGAACGTCTCGGAATTACAAACCCAACGACACCAAATTTGACTCATTCTGAGGCCAAATAGGTCAAAATTGAGGACCTGAAGCACTATTGGAAGGTTCAAACCATAATTTGGACTAACAAAAGGTTTCCAAATGTGACATGCTTATAGTTGAATCGAGTGGCTCGACGAGACAAATGCAACAAGCCTAAGATCGTAAAATTTTGACATCATTAGGACCTTCAAATGTCTAGTGAGTGGTCTACGATCAAGGGATTCAATATCGACCATCTATCCAAACCACTCCCCAATTGCCCATATTCCTCATCCTATTTATGGGCCATGACACTCTAGAAAATCTATAAATAGACCCCTCCTCCCTCTTAAAAAGGAGGATCCAAGCAAGAGATCAAGATAGAGATCGGAGATCACTCTTGCCTCCTTGCTCCACCTCGACCACCGCATGGAGTTTCGTCGGACCATCACCTGACGCACGGAGTTCTCCTAGACCACCACCTATGGCCCAAACTTTTACCTTTCCACCAGATGATGCCTGGAGTTTCGCTGGACCACCACCTAAGGCCCGAACTTCTGTCGGACCACCACCTAATGCCCAGAGTTCAGCTGGATGACCACCTGATACCAAGAGTTTTATCGGACCACCACCTGAGGCCTAGACTTTTGTCGAACAACCACCTGAGGCCTAGAATTCTGCTAGACCACCACTTGAGGCATGAATTATATCGGACCACCACTTGAAGCCTAGACTTATTTCGGACAACCACCTAAGGCCCGGGCTTCTGTCGGACCACCACCTGAGGCTTATAATTTGTTGGATCACCACCTGATGCTCAAAGTTCTATCGGACCATCACATGAGTCCTGGACTTCTACCAGACCACCACTTGAGGCCTAGAATTTTTCCATATGACCATCTGAGATGCATACTTCTATAACCACCACCTGATGCCTGAAGATTTTTAAGACCACCATTTGAGGCCTGGGCTTCTGCCAAACCACCACTTGAGGCCCAAAATTTTGCTAGACCACTAGTTGAGGCCAGAACTTCTACCGGACCACCACCTGAGGCCTGGACTCCTACCAAGCCACCACCTGATGCCCAGATTTCTACCAGAGTACCACCCTAGTACTACCGTCTTTCCGACCTTAGTCCCCTGCTGACTATGGTCCTTCTGCCTCCATCTCCTACTATGATCCTTTCGACCTCCATCATTAGATAATGATCTTTCAGACCCCTATCTCCTATTGACCTCGGTTCTTCCAGCCTTCATCGCCTATGCAGTCCTTCCGACCTCTATCACCAAAAAAATGATCTTTCTAACCCTGTTTTACTATCGACTATGCTCCTTCCGACCTCCCTCGCAAGACAATGATCTTTTTGACTCCTGCCACCTGCCAAATATGGTCATTCCAAATTTTGTCGCCTACTACGATCTTTCCAACCTCAATCCTATCGACTACGGGCTTACTGACCAAAAAAAATGTGTTTTTGTTGATTATTGTAACTCCACCATGTAATGTGCTCTATATGATATACATTTGTGACATCAAGCAAAGGCATTGTCCCAAGGAAGGGCCTCATCTGTTATCAACTGCAAATACTAGTGGATTCATTCAAACTAGGCTAGGCCTCATAGTTTTTCTCCCCTTTATGGGGTTTTCACATAAAAACTCTGGTGTCTCTTATGAATGTTACACCCTCTCTCTTATCTACTTGTGTGCTGGATCTTTGTACAAAGCTAATATGTTAAACTTTATATTTCTCTGCCGTCCTGAATATTCCAGGATGCAACACTTTTCTTTTTTCATGTATTGTAGTCAGGATCATTGTTTCTTTAGTTTTTTTTTTTTTTAATTTTAAACTGTAATTCTTTGAGAATTGGTGAATATTTGATCCCTTTAAAGACTTGTAATTTTTTGATGAGTTAATGCGTAGGCCTGTTGGTGGGTTTTTATAAATAAAAAAATATGATAAAAACATGAATGCTTAAAATTAGATGATATATATATTTCATGACAAGACATGAATGCTCCATGGTGGTATTTTTTATCATTTATTTAAATGTCACAGTGTTAATTAATTGTATTATTTATTTATCAAAGTAATTTAGTTATATAAGAATATTAGTGCTAATTAGACTTCAAATAAATCATTAATATAACGAGATTAATACAAGGGTTTTCAT
Organism: Dendrobium catenatum; assembly: GCF_001605985.2. Taxonomy (NCBI): domain Eukaryota; kingdom Viridiplantae; phylum Streptophyta; class Magnoliopsida; order Asparagales; family Orchidaceae; genus Dendrobium; species Dendrobium catenatum. Next base: position 7,195,478 of record NW_021318693.1, read on the forward strand.
TTAATATTTTTTTTTGTATTTTTTTTTAAATAATAAAAAGTTTAAATAATTATGTAAACCCATCCGAACTTAATCCCTTACAGAAAGAAAACTTAGAATATTTTGAGCCAATTTTTGGCGAATGTTCATACTGGAAAAAAATGCTACAAAAAATTTATTTTAAAAAAATCACTTATATTTTAAAGTAAATACTGACATTCAAATTCATCATGCTTAATTCATGCTTCACATAGTTTTTTTTTAAGGCCTTAGTGGGTCTAGAGGCACAATTATGATTTTAAAACTAAGGAGCCAAGAGGGTTTATCCAAAATTAGAAAATAGTACATGAATAATTATATAAAAATATTCTTATAATTTCAAATAAGAATTGTATTCGATTTACCATATGATCCTCAAGTATTTCTCAATTTCGTGAAGCATTTTTCTATAATTGTTATAAGTCACTCAATTCTTTTTCTAAACTTAAGAATTATTTTATCTAATATTCTAAAATATTTATCGCTCATTGATCAAATAATTTTCATTGGAGCTATTAAATTAGTTATATGTTGTGAAAGATTAGCATGTGTGAAAAAAGTTATCAGAATAATATGATATAAATGCTCTTATGATAAGATGACAATTACATAGAACATGATGATATTTATATTTTATGAAAAGACATAAATGATACATGGTGTTGTTTTTTATTGTTTATTTAAATATCTTAGTATCAATCATTTGTCTTCTTAATTTATTCAAAGTAATATGGGTGTCTAAATTTATTTATTTATTTTATTTAGTTTATATCTTCTATGTTGAGGTGTCAAAAAAGTTTGATGTTTACAAATAATTGAAATTCCACTCATTTGTTAAGCTAATAGTTTTGATGTAGAGCATTAGTTAGCTAATCTATTATCAAACTCTATAACTCGCTTGTAGATCTCCATTGTTTAATTACAAGTGTGCCATACAAGTAATTTAGCTGTCTACATTTATTTATGTTATATATTTTATTATTAAGATCGCATTCTAAGTAAATTATATTGTTTTTCTTCTTATATTTGTTATATTCATTTATTCAACCTATACAAGTGGCTTTATATATGCATTTATTCAATGTATGAGTTGCATGCATTGGAAGTTAATGATGATGCAATACTCTAATTATGGTCCCTTATACTTCATGAAATAACAATGAAATGCCTAAAGTGATTTAAAAATTCAATGCTTCTTCAATTTTTTTATTGGAAGTCAGCAAGAAAGAGTTCTTCTTGTTTGATACTATTTAGCTTCTACAATTCTTCATTAATACGTCATCCAAAAGCTTATGCATCTACTCAATCCAACGAAGTCCACAAATCTTTTTGAAATTTTTATTATGTATCTCATTCTTCAATGACATCTCTTATTTCATTTTGATGAATTCACCAAGCTAATAGAAGAACAAACATGTTTTACTAATAACACAATATGCGTTGTTTTTGTATTTCAGAATGCATTATAGTAATTCACTAAAGTAATTAATACAAGAGGCTGTATTATTTTTCTCATACTCTCCTTAACTCCAATTACAAGATTGAAAGTTAATGAACGCTATTATGGGACCTCATTGCTAAATTATTATATATATCATGACCTATATTTTTATTTGGAAGCCATGGTAATACACAATTCATTTGAAGACATTAAAACATATTGGAACCTCTTTATAGCTTGCACACTTCTTAAACTAGGAATGTGAAAGATCTTTTCTTTAGGCATGGATAAAATGATTAGTTCATTGTGGAAAATTCTAAGAATATGGCTTTCAGTTGATGAATTAATTTAAAATATTTTTAATATAATATTTTATTATTTTAAATTTTTTATTCACGTGCATTTAATGCACATGCAATAAACTAGTCTATTATGAAAGGGGCTGAGTTTCCTTTCACAACAAATCTGTCGCATTCTTTAATTAATTTAATTATTTCAAAATCAAATCTCAACATTTCATTTATTTAATACAATTATAATATATTAAAATTTATAACTTTAGTCATAGATTGATATATTAATGAGTACTATGTATTAACACCTCTTATTAATATGTAATTACTTTCATTTAAACAAATAATGAATAATTCTTTAAATTCCCTCACGCATGTTAGTCTTTTCTTTAAATTTATTAAATACCCATTTGTATTTCTCTATTCATATCCTTCACTTTATATTACCTTTTTTATATTTCTAATTTTTAATTTTTAATTATAAATATATATAATTTTAAAAAACTAATATATTAATAAAAAAAACACGTTACAAGAAAAAGAACCCAATAAAAAAAAGGAAAAATACAATCAAAAGTGGCATTTATTATTAACTTTTATATTTAATTAATAATTTTAAAAACATTAATATATAATAAATTTTTATTTAAGCAAATAAATGAAAAACCTTGAATTATCTACAGCCTCTTTAATATTCCTTTATCTTTATTAAATACCCATTCATATTCCTTTTTATCTTACACTCATTTTTTTTAAATAATTTAGCAAATCTAGCTTTTTTTTAACTATTCAAATTAAATTATGAGCTTATCTATGTTATATTTTATAATTAATAAATAATTTAAAAATATATTAATGTGTAATTAATTTTATTTAAGAAATAAATAAATTATATTTTTAAAATTCACTAATGCATCTTATCTTCCTTCATATTAATTTAAATATCCATTGTAGTCTATTTATGTCCTACACTTCATATTCTTTTTATCTTGTCTTAATTTTTTTTAATTCATCCAAAAAATCAAAATATTAATTTATTTATCTTTTATTATTAATTAATCTAATAATTTTAAAATTCAAGTAATTATTAGTTTTTCTCATTTTAGCAAATAAATAAATAAATTATTTGAATTCTATCCTTTGTCTTTACTTTATATTTATCATTTTAATTAAATTTTAATTATTCAAATCAAATATTAATCTTTCCTTTTAATTATTATTAATATAATTGAATAATAATTTAAATATTTCATAAAGTTAATGATTAATGAAGTAATTATGTTTTAACACCTTTTTACATGTAATTACTTTTTTATTTAAACAATAAATGAATTTTTTTTTAAAATTCTCTAACCTATTTGTATTCCTCGATTCAATAATATGCTTCATATTCCCTTTTTTATAGTCTTAATTTTAATTTTAATTATTCTAAAGGAATCGTGGCATTTTATTTATTATCTTTCATAATTAATTAATAATTTTAAAAATAAATTAATTTATAATTTCTATTTAATTAAGAGATAAATCCTATTTGAATTCACTAAAGCCTTTATTCTTCCTTTATCTTTATCAAATACTCTCTCATATTCCTCTATCTATATGCTTCATTTTTTTTATGATCTAACTCTAATCCTAGCTTCATTTAACTATTTAACAATTGAATATGAGCTTGTTTATGTATTTAAAAATTAATTTTTAATTTTAAAATAATTCTAATTATGTAATTCCTTTTTAATTAATAAAATAAATGAATAAATTTTAAATTCACTTTAACTGCCATCTTCTTATTCTTTCAATATTTATTAAAATTATCATTTGTATTCATCTATTCATATTCCTTTTTTATGTCTAATTTTCATTTTAATTATCCAAATAAAAATCATATATTTTTAATTTATGATCTTTATGTTCGATTAACTTAATGATTTTAAAACAAGATAATATATAAACTATTTCCATTTAAGCAAATACATGAATTAAATTTCTTTGAATTTTCTAATGCCTCTTAGTTTTCTTTAAAAATTCATATGCTCATATTCTATTCTTAATAACCTTATTTAAAATTCTAACCTTTATTTTAATTATTCAATGATCATACCATTTTATTATTTATATTTTATTTTATAATAAATAATTTAAATAATTAATATAATAAAATATTTTATTATAAGAAAAATAAATGAATAAATCTTTTTGAATTCCCTATTGACCTCTCAGTCTTCATTAATATGTATTAAATATCTATTCATATTTCTCTATTTTATCCTACACATTTATATTCCCTTTCCTTTTTTTTATGACCTTAAAATACTCATTAAATATTCTCTGTTTTGCTATTTCCTAATATTCAATACTTCAATATTCTCTATTTACCAGTGTGCCATTCAATTTCATATTGGCCATTAGGGACTATTTGACTCCACTATATATAATTTGTCCTCTTCGGATCCCACGCTTTGCCATAAATCTTCACCTTCACATATATTTGTATACTTTATAGTAGTTCATTTGCAAGAGAGGAACTGTTCCTACTATTCTCCCCTCTCACGAACGCAAAGGACCCAAGAGCATGTGAGAAGCGGGACTATCTCCGCTCCTCTACCCTTTTGACGTAAGCAGCAACTAAGGAGTTTGCCTAGTTCCAACCACTATTTGGATTTTTCTCTTATTTTACGTACCAATCAAGGTCTTTAAACTTGATTCGTAGCATTATTCTTTGGACGTTGCATTTTATTGCTCTTGTTTGCCCTTTTTTGACAAGTATCTATTTGTTTCTGTTTAATCATTTTAAACCCATATTTTAGCTTAATCCATACTATTTTACATTTTTCCTCTATAGAAGCTCTATTGGAATTCATTCCATATTTTTTAATTTTTATGTTTTCTTTAATTGCATGACGATTGTTTACCCTGAACTTAATTATGAGCGGGACATGAACACATCATGACGCCAATTAGGAAGCCGCCAGTCGCCCAATGCCACAATGTATGGTTACGTGGCAGCTCTATGATTATGTACGAAATACGCTTCAAATGGTCTGAGCTAATTATTCTCTCTCTCAGATTAGCAACAAAGGGTTCAATCTTTTTACCATTTATTTCTCATTTGATCGCCACTTTTTTTAATTTCACATTTGAATAAAATATTATATACTGACATCTTTATAAAAATATATTCTAATTTTTATGTTATATATGAAGATAGTTTAATTGTAAGATGTCTATTATTCACTATGTATATATATGTATTCCATATATATATGTATTATATATATATACTATATATTATGTATGTCATCATATATGTATTATATCACATTATCTACCATATATGTTTATACTTTATACATACATATGCCATAATTTGTTATATACATAATACACATGTAATATTTATATATACATACATATTGTTGCGTCTTGAAAGTATTCGCGCGTTAGAGAAAATATAGAGTTTTACGTCTTATCTTGTACGAAAGATCCAGCACACAATAGATAAGAGAGAGGGTACAACGTTATAAGAGATACCAGAGTTTTTACGTTGGAAAACCCCTAAAAGGGGGAAAAACCAGGGGACCTGGCCCTAGTTTGAAGAATCTACGTATTTGCAGTTGATTAAAATGAGGCCCTTCCTTGGGAGAATGCTTTGACTGTACAAATGTAATCATATAAAGCACATTACATATTGGGATCACAATAATATACATGTTTGTTTGGTTGAAGGCCGTAGTTTGCACGAGAGGGGGTCTAAAAGATCATAGTTTGGTAGAGATTGGGCAGGAAGACCATTGTCTGGCGTGTTGGTCGGAAGGACCGTTGTAGGCGACAGAGGTCGTGGGACCTAGTCGGAGGAGACTGGGTCTGAAGAGACGTTTATTTAGGTATGGAGTCGGAAGGACCGTAGTTAGCAGGAGACTGGGGTCTGAAAGACCGTATTAGGAGGAGTCTACTTCGGTAGAAGTCCGGGCGTCCAGTGGTGGCTTGGTGGAGCCTCACGGGCATCACCACAGTGTTCAGTCCAGTGGAGAGTAGGACGATTGCGGACAATGATCTCCTGAAGACCAACAAGAAAAAAAAAAAAAATAGGTTAAACCTCGTAAACCCGGAGATAGTGTCTCTTGGCGATGTCGAACCAGAGCTCAAGCTTTAATACCACACAGGTCCTTAACTGTGAGTGAGATAATTACAGAAGACCATGATCTGTGGTGGAATGAGAGAGGTCATATTGTTGGGGTGTCGTCTCTGGTAATGACAGTCTGGGTACAGGTAGGTAGTCCGGCAGAGTACCAGGGTCGTCGCTCAGAGAATTTTGGTGGGATGTACGTGGTACGTTGTACAGTGAGGACCTCAATATTAGTAGGATTGGTTTCTGGGTTGGCAGTCAATACCTCGAGACGTTCAGACGATGTTAGTCGTTACCTGTTGGAGAGTGATTGCGAGCCTAAGTGGATGGAAATTCGTTGCGGACTGGCTGAGTCAACCGGCGTTCTATGGATGATGGTCTGACGGATTAAGGTGAAGGTTACTCATTTGCTCTATTAGTGTTCCTGACTGAACAAAAAGTTATCGGGGGATAAGTTCTGGTTAGAGTTCAAGTCACTCGTGTAGGCAATGAGGTCTCAACTTCAAAGTTGTAGTTGTCTCTGGTCAGGTGTCCAACTGGCCAACAAGTATTATTGGCCAGAATCAGTCGTCAAAATGTCGGTGGGTCATAGTCGTGGATGTTAGTTGTCACTGACGTTGGCCTTCCATTTAGTGTTTAGTGTTGTCGTCGGTGGACTCTCAGATTGGGGCGGAGGCGTATCGGCCCTTTAGGTGGGGTAGGTCCGAAGGAAGTAACCAGTGCTCGAGATATGTCTGCTGCGATGAAGCCTCCATGGGACTCGCGTTGGGTTGGGGTGGGGATTGCAGATACGAAGTCTCTGCCATCGTCTCGAGGAGATAGTCGGAGAGGGGAAATCCTCCTAATGGTTAATGTGGTAACTGCAGTGGATTTTAATGACATAATTGCATCGTACTTAATCTTCACTTCAAGACTTATATTTGATGTTCTTCAGCGGGCAATACTTTTATAGCTCTATACAGACAGCCGGTGCTCAGCAGACGGTGGTCCGGAGTTGAGGGAGGAGGCGCCACACGGAAGTCGGTTGTGATCGGTGTAGAAGGAATCTTGTTATACATTACGGATGAACTGGGTGAGATTTGAGCAATCTTATAGTGGTCAAGGTTCGGTGTAGACGCAAGAGTGCTTGGCGGTGGTTGAGGAAAAGGGCCAAGATGCTTGGATCTCCGATACGTCTTACGTACATCGTCTAATCCTAGGCTTCCGACGGTCCTCTTATGCACTAATAGGACGATGCTGTGCAAGCTCTATTTTAATGAAAATATTTTTTCCTTGTAACGCAAAATTAAATCCTTTTCTCTTTTAGATTCCAGATGTCAGATAGCTATGAATAGTGGTGACGTTAGTGAGATGCAAACTCACCAGTGGATGTTAAATAGGGAGTAGTAAAGTATGCTGGGCTATATCGGTGATGCTAATGTTTTTCCTACTAATAAATGTGTGAATGGGTATGGCAGACTTTGGGCTAAATTGAGAGTAGACTTAAACAGTTACTAGGGTGGAATAAACATGTAGATTCAAAAATGTTGTTTTCTTGATAATGAAGTGAAAAGTCCCCTCTTGATACAAGACTTGCAAGTCGCTCGTCATCTTGTATAGCCTTATAGTGCATAGGCCTAATGACATGTACGAGATTCATTTCCCTTCGGGCAGACTTCTTATGGCCTTTGTGTTGGAATAATCTTTTGGATACTTTTAATGTCGATGATAGATCTTGCATCTTCTCTTGCAAAAGTGCTAAAGGATTCTCAGTTATAGTATTGGAGAACGTTTTGGGAATAAATCACGACAGAGATTTTTGTGATTTGACTTATCCCCTATCTCTATACTTAAGCGAGGACTGGATCGAGTCCTGATATTTTGAATGACTTTCTTATTTTGGGCTTCGGTGTAATCGAATTGGTGTCATATAGCTAAAGTTAATCAAAATCCGTAATTTCCAGTTAAAGACGCTCAGTTTGTGATGTGAAGTTTTGGTTGATAAATCGCGAGAGGTCTCGGTGATGGTGTTACGTCCGAATAACTCATGATTTGACAGATCAATGTTTTTTACCAACCTTTGATCTCTATGGTGTACATACGAGATCACTGCCCGTTTATTAAAGATAATTTGCAGGATATTACAGTTAATGACACTAATATATAAATATATAGCCTTAACACATATAGTCATATTTATACAAATGATACAAATTTTTTTCTTTCTGAGCTCTTATGGTTAGTATAACCGTCCACTATTAGAAGTGGCCTACATTTGGTTTATTTGGCATTAATCACAAAAACTAACCCTAGAAGGAGGAGGGATAATTTGGAAGTTCCTTTAAACGCTACCCTCATCGTCATATGGTGTGGAGATCTGCTCGAGAAGTATCAACAAGTCTAAATAAGGGAACCGAGCCCAGAAAAACTGCTAGTTGAGTCTCGGTTGGACTTCACCTATAATTTTCTTTACTGTTACTCAAAATGTGAGGAACAATATATCTAAGAAGCAAAGAGCATGTTGGCGAGGCGTTATGATGTGAAATCAGAGGCAACTCAAATATAAAGGAGGAAGAGCGATAAGCTCTTCAGTCACTACATTACTCCGCCAAGACTAACTAGAACTGATATAAACATATATATCAATATTCTACAATTTAAATATTCATAGAAAAAAATGACACTCTGCAGCTCCTGCATAGTTCGTTACACATCGAATGATGTGTATTTGAATGGCACTGCAAGGATATGTCTTCCTAAAATAAAGAAGTCCAATGATGACAATAACAAGTATGTCTTTATATTATAAGGCTAAGAGTCTTTGATCACATGATAGTCTATCACCTATTGACATTCGAGTCTATAACGTAGTTAATATTAACCACATCAATAAACAAACTCGATAGAATATATCTCTGCACGAAAAACACATACAATACATCCCCGCATTTGATAAACCGCATATAATCGACATTAACTATTGTCGGCAGAATAGGGAATATTTATTTTAACATCAATCATCTTATTATGACAAAGATGAGAGTGAGCTTATCCCATGCATTAAAATTCCTTCCACATCCTCTCTAAAAAATCATTGCACCCTGGAGGTAATATTAGCCCTGTTAAGTACATGAGATCAGCTAGTCCACCAAAGGAAATAAAACACGACTAAAACTATATAAATCTTGGCATCATCCTCACTTTTACTAATATAAATCACATCGCATTTATGGATATGTTTGCGAGATTTACTCAGAAAACATCCATCAACATAAACATATATCCTGCTTTGTTGAATCTCTTACTATAACAGAGCATTAAATTCATAAAACCTATAAAGTAAGTAACCACTGTCTCATACATTTTGAGACCATTTGTCAATCATTAATAGCGCTATTCGTCTAACCCATGGTTTCTTTAGCAGTTTATGCGAACGTAATTATCTATTAGACAAATATACACAGGGTATCCTACTCTATTCTCAAATTTATAATCTCTATATCTATACGACACATGGGTAACCAAAACAGATAATCTTCTCTAGATGAGAGAGTAAGTTGAGAGAAATGTTCCATTAGGTGATTACTTACCATAAAGACTCATTTGTACCGACACTACTTAAGGTATTACTCATCATAAACACATATCTAATGTGCAACGAGTAAGCCAGGAGCACTCTCACAACAACAATATCCCTAGGCTCTAATCACTAACATAAACGATAAAAGAAAGGTATAATAAATTCCAAACTCAGAAGATAAAGCACAGAAAACTACAAAATGATACCCAAGCAGAAGAGTAGTAAACCACATCCCTAAAATAAACACACAACAGAGCCCAAAAAATAACCACCAAACGGATGAACTATGGTTTGTAAAGGGCATGGAGACCCAAGAATATAATCTAAAAACAAAATCATGCCTTTAGTGAGCTCAGGAACAGATTAATAATAGCGCAAACTCTCTTAGGTAGAAAATACACCATTGCAGAGCCAGAATTTCGCCCAATCCAATCCGCACAAATATTGCCTTCTGGTAGATTATGGATAAATGATACATTGAAAGTTGGAAAGCAAAATTTTTAATTTTTTTGAATAATACAAAGATCTTCTTAGGGCATACATAGTAAGTCATGAATGGCATGAATAAAAAAGATTTGAGAGTCTCTACGTCTCAACACCATAATGTACAACAATGATCGAAACCAACAAAATTCAGCAGTTCAACACAAGAATCCATCAAAGATAGGAAGCCAATCAAAAAACAGAAACAATATGGGATTCCTTCAAGCAATTTGCGAAAGATAAGGACCCACCTCAATGCCAGTCCATCAGCGTAGCATCCCATCACGACAGCCACTCCAAGGTCAATCTACATAAGTCGGAGCGGATTTCAACCAGTTTAACAATCGATCCAACATATTGGTATATATAACCCATTGGATATCACCCCAAAAGTAACTAGACCAACTATACAGTTTTTTGAAATCTTTTGAGAAATAGCCTGACAGGCAAAACAGAGACTCCAAAAACGTTTTGTGTCGCCGTAACATGTAAGAAGATAACATGATCTGATTTAGCCAAATTCTAGATATTCATGTAAATTAGACTCATCATAGGCTTTCGCAACAGGTGTACCAGACAAATAAACTAGCTAGAATTTAGAGGAAGTCTACAAGCAAGATTTTTTTTACTACTTCTACAGGCCTCTATCTCGGTGGTTATGAAAGGACCTACAGAGAAGTCAATCAAGAAGAACTCCTAAGATCAGAGTAAATTCTATAAGATTTGCTGAAGTTTATTACGCAATGATACAGCAAGGTGGTAAAAAACACATAAGGCACCCCATAGTCCTTTATGGAGCAATACTACTAACATAAAAAAACATTCGGCCTTTCGAGTACTGTTCAATATTAAAACACTAATTACATTGAGAGGCCAAAATAGTGAGAACGGCTTTCATAAGCCTATAGCAAATTGGTATCCACGGCACAAGACCTTGTAAGGACTCCAGGTAAGCAAAGTATAGGATAGATGCAAAGCAGTCCTTATAAGACACAAAGAGAACCAAAGTGTGAAATAGCATCACCTTTAATCACGAAAATATCCTCACAAAACTATTCTTTACTGCCAAATAATTATCCAGCCAAGTCGAATAGATATAACAGGACTTATTAATCATCTCATTATTGGAGAATAAAGAGGGATGATCCAATCAATATTTTTTATATTCTAAAGAATTGGAGAAAATCGGGAACTTCCTCACTCGTAAGAGATATCTATGCATCGATTGGCAACGTCGAGCAAGTTCTCTATACACAGAGAATCTCTACTTTATTGAAAAAAATTGTTGGTAGGTTTCCTCTAATCCCAAAAGCAATAAAATGAGAATTAGACTATGAGAAGTCTGCTACACACTCAAAAGACCGACACACACAATGATTTTGCCAAAAAGAAAACATCTCAACCCATATTCCCAAGCCCCCAATTTAAAAATTTACTCGGCTTCCCAACTTCGATGTTTACAAAGTCTTTCCAAACCCGCAGATCAGTATTTTTAAAGAGAGCCAAACCAAAGAGGGTTTAGCGTCCTCCTACAAATAGCATTCAGCCTTCAAAAATTGAGCCCATAAGCTTTATTAGCTCTGGAACCAAACCAAAGCTTATGAGAGATAAACAGGAGAGCAGTATCAGATATAGAACATTACAACCAAGGGAACGCTTCTTTAAAAACCCCACAAACTTTTTTTCCAAAGAAGCCCTAATTTAATTAGCAAGATTTAATTAATGGATAGAGGCTCCACAATAATAATATTTATCATTATTTTCCATTTCTCTTACCAAACATGTAGCGTGGGCTATAAAGTGTATGCAAAAGAAATAGTGAGGAATAGAATTCGAGAACAACTTCTATCTTAATTCAAAGTTATCTACCACCAAGAGAAAAAGAACTGAGGAAGACTATAATTAAGTATATTTTTTGAAATATAGGCGAAGAACTGTTTTTTAGAAAAAGAGAAATCCTTTTCTACCTTTATATATAGGATGCTCCAAGTATTTAATAGGTAAGGAAGAAGGACTGTAAACCACCAAACTCTTTTAATATCTATCATGGCCTTACTAATATTCGAATCTCCATAACAAAATTGCTCTTATTTCAATATTTGATTAATACCACTTATCTTTTTGAAAAATCATAAGAATTGAGATTAACCACTTATAACATTTATTAATGGAGGCATTGGAGAAAATTGATAAAAAATCATCGGCAAAACTAAGATGTGTTAATTAAGGAAAACCACCAAGAGTGCGGAAAATTGAGTCTTAGGGTACAACCTGAAACAATCTCTCAATCCCTCTAGAGAGATACCCATGGCAATGATAAAAGAAAGAGAGAAAGTGGTTCCCCTGTCATAAAGATCAGTGATTAAAGCTAAAGAAACCATGGTTAGAGCATTAAAGTGACAACAAAATCAAATTTTCATGTTATTCTTATATAAGCAACAAAAAATTTTGATTAAAACCCAAACATAGAAAAGAATAATATAAAGAAAATCCCCAATTTAAGTTGGTCGTTAATCCTTTGGTGATTCAAGCATTAAAGAATATACAACTCCAGTATCTTATCGCATTGATATCACAACGAACCATCTCTGCCAGACTGAATAAGTAATATTGCTCCATGTATCCATATATACTGCCTTTAACAAACCAGTTTGGTGTAGGAGAAAATATTAATGGTAAAACTTAGAAAGATAGCAATGATCTTAGCACCACAAGTTTTTGTTAAGAAAGTGCAAGCTAATAAGTCTATAAATCATTCCAAAAGAAGAAGGAAAAGGTTGTTTCTTTTTAGGAATAAGAACAATATTAGAGAAGTGAAGAATTAGTAGGGTAAAGATTCACCATTTAAAAAAAATCAATACCAA
>NW_021318693.1:7208358-7268126 GCF_001605985.2 Dendrobium catenatum
TTTTTTTTTTTGGTTAAAACCCTCTATAGGGGCCTACACGTTAATATCACAAAAAATGGGTATAGAGTCCTTAAAAGGTTCCTCCAGCTCTCTAATGCTCGAAAGAGCTACAATTAAAAAGGAAAAACAAAAAACCTATGAGCCGGTGGATCCTTTTTCTACGAGTACAAAAAGAAACAGAGCAGAAGCTCGGGCTGTGAGAAAACAACACCAAAAAAAGGAAGAGCAGAATAGTCCTTTTCAGCTCAATCTTCCTGCAAGAAAACTGAAGATAACAGAAATAACAAATCAAATTTAAACTAGAGAATACCTTGCGGTCATTGAAGTTCGTAACACGAAGATTATTTTGATGCCTGCAAGGAATTCTCCAAAAAAAAGTAAGAGAAATAAAGTAGATAATATAGGTAAGGTTACCAATGTTATCCCTATAAGGCTAAGAGTTCATAACAGCATTAGACAACCGAAGATACCCCTGCAGAAAACATATAACCCCATTGAAAACCCAATTCGACTTACTATTGTCATGAATAGGGATCATCCTGAAATAGGACAATCCACCTAAATTCTTCCCCTTAAATCAGCCCAGCCAGTACAGATTCAGGCCAAAAAAGAAACCATAAATCCCACCCAGATTACTACAACCAGCATAGAAAATATACCAGAAACTCCAACTAACAGACCTGCAAATAATCTCAAACTAGACATTAAATTCAAAACTAGAAAGACAATTCCCACTGCTCAGACAGAACCAAACATTGTCACAGGAATAATTCAACATCATAAAAATAAAACCATACAGGTAACCAAAACAAACATGGATAAGAAACTTAGATCCAAAACACATGAAACATAAAATATAACAATTCATGGCAACAGAGAAAAGAGCCTTCCCAAAAAATTAAAACACAGACGAAAGAAGAATAAAAAAACCAGGAAAAAGACAGAACATCATGACCAAGCAGACAGTAGTAACCACTAAAACACACCAAGCAAAATCACCCATGACGGGTGTAAGGGAGGCCCATTTTATCTAACAAAATCATGCCTTTAAGTGGAGCTGGAAGATTAATAATAGGCAATTCTTGGTAGAAATCATTGCCAGAGCCAGAATTTGCCAACCAATCCGCACAAATATTGCCTTCCTGGTAGATATGGAAAATGATAAAATTGAAGTTGGAAAGCAAAATTTTAATTTTTTGAATAATACAAAGATCTTTAGGAAAAATAACATTAGTAGTAGATATGGCTTGAATAGCAAGTTTGGAGTCCACTTCAATATGTACATGATGAAAACCCAAATTCAGCAGTTAACACAGAATTCATAAAGATAGGACCAACAAAAACAGCAATGGGATTCCCTTCAGCATTGCGAATAAGACCACTCATGCCAGCAGTAGCATTCCCAACTGAGCCATCAAGGTCAATCTTAACATAAGGTGGAGCCGGTTTCAGCCATTTAACAATACGATCCATCATATTGGTATTAGCCCCATTGATATCAACCCCAAAGTAACTAGCCAAACTATTACAGTTTTTGAAATTCTTTTGAGAAATAAGATTGACAGCAATAAGACTCAAAACTTTGTTCCTAACATTGGTAATGATCTGATTAGCCCAGATTCTAATATTTTTATGTTTAGACTCATTTCTAGCTTTCCAAATGTACCAAATAACCAGAATAGGAATTAAGCAATTAATACGGCCTTTACCTTTAGAAAACCAGATCTCAAGAATATCCAGCAATAAATATTGATTACTGAAGTTATCCAAATCAGCAAGGTTAAAAAAATGGCACCAATCCCTTTGAGCAATACTACTAACAAAAACATGTTGAGTACTTTCAATATTAAAACAACATTGACATTGAGAGGCAAAATAAAAACCTTTCTTATACAAATTGGTATCCACGGGCAAATAGCCTTTAAGGCATCTCCAGGTAAGCAAAGAATAGGATAGATGAATCATCTTATGCCAAAGAGAACCAAAGATGTGAGAGACATCACCTTTAATACGAATATCCTCCCAAACTTTTTTAATGCAAAAATTACCAGAAGTCGAAAGATTAAACATGATATTATCTCTATTTTGGAGAATTAAAGGGATACCAACAATTTTTTCAAAAATAAAATCCGGGAACTCCTCCCGAAGTTTAGCATGATTCCAGTCACCATTAATAAAGAAATCACTAACTCTGGTATTAGCAATAGTATTGGTATTGAGATGATTGTCAATCAAAGACCACCCCATCCAATTGTCTTGCCAAAAAGAAACATCACCCTTCCCAAGCCCCCATTGAATAAATTTCTCGGCTTCCCACTTGATTTTACAAAGTCTTTTCCAAACCGAGGAGTCAGTATTTTTAAAATGACAAACAAGAGGGTTTAGGTCCTTACAATACTTCACCTTCAAAAATTGAGCCCATAAGCTTTTATTAGCTCTGAACCCAAACCAAAGCTTATGAGAGAAAACATGAGCAGTATCAGATATAGAATTACAACCAAGGGAACCTTCTTTAAAAACCCCACAAACTTTTTTTCCAAGAAGCCCAATTAATGCAAGATTTATTATTGGTGGCTCCACAAAATAATTTATTTATCATTTTTTCCATTCTCTTACAAACAGTAGCTGGGGGCTATAAAGTGTGCAAAAGAAATATAGGAATAGAATTGAGAACACTTTTAATTAAAGTTAATCTACCACCAAAAGAGAAAAACATAGAAGACTAATTAAGAATTTTTTTTGAAATATAGGGAAAATGTTTTAAAAAAGAGAAATCCTTTTTCTACCTTTATAAATAGGAGTCCCAAGGTATTTAATAGGTAAAGAAGAAGGACTGAAACCACAAACTCTTTTAATTCTATCATGCCTACTAATATTCACAGAATTTCCAGTAATAAAATTGCTCTTATTCATATTGATGTATAAACCACTTATCTTTTGAAAATCAGTTAAGAATTGGATTAACACTTTAACATTATTAATGGAGGCATTGGAGAAAATGATAAAATCATCGGCAAAACTAAGATGTGTAATAGGAAAACCACCAAGAGTGCGGAAAATGAGCTTAGGGTACAACCTGAACAATCTCTCAATCCCTCTAGAGAGATACTCCATGGCAATGATAAAAAGAAAAGGAGAAAGTGGATCCCCTTGTCTAAGATCGTGAGTAAAGCTAAAGAAACCATGGTTAGAGCCATTAATGATGACAGACAAAAATAATTTTCAATGTTATTCTTAATAAGCAACAAAAAATTTTGATTAAACCCAAACATAGAAAGAATATTATAAATAAAATCCCAATTTAAGTTGTCGTAATCCT
The DNA here is from genome assembly GCF_001605985.2 of Dendrobium catenatum. NCBI lineage: Eukaryota > Viridiplantae > Streptophyta > Magnoliopsida > Asparagales > Orchidaceae > Dendrobium > Dendrobium catenatum. The sequence continues at coordinate 7,211,678 of NW_021318693.1, forward strand.
TGGTGATATCAAGCTTAAATAGAATATTACCTCCAGTAATTTTAGCATTGATATCATGAACCATCTCTTGCGCTAATAAGATATTGTCAAAAATACTTCTGCCTTTAACAAACCCAGTTTGGTTAGGAGAAATAATTTTAGGTAAAATTAAAGATAATCTAGAAGCAATGATCTTAGCAACAAGTTTGTTAAAGAAAGTGCAAAGGCTAATAGGTCTAAAATCATTCCAAAAAGAAGGGTTGTGTTTTTTAGGAATAAGAACAATATTAGTAGAAGTGAAGAATTTAGGGTAAAGATTCCCATTAAAAAAAATCCTGAACAACATCAATCACATCCTTTTTAATAATGTCTCACATATTGATAAAAAATTTGGTAGTAAAACCATCCGGCCCAGCAACCGACTCCCCATTCATATCGTGGATAATAGTCCAAATTTCTTCTTCCAAAGGAAGTTGAGTAAGCATAACATTATCATGGTCATTAACAATGCTCGGAATGACATTAGAAAATGAAATAGTATTAGCAATTTTGTTCATATTAAAAATCTCTTTAAAGAAATTAACACCAGAGAGAGTAATAGAGTCATCTGTATCATAAACAAGACCTTGGTTATCCACCAACCTGTTAATATGACTTTTGATTATATTTTTATTAACTAAAGCATAAAAAATAGCCATATTTCTATCTCCCTCCAAAAGAATAGAAAAAAGAAACCTTATGTTTCCAAAAAATTTCTTCCTGATCTTGCAATTTGAAAAGGTACATTTTAGCATTATCAAGATTCACAAGATTAGAGTCAGAGGGAAAGTCTTGATACAAAGATTCTAGCATCACGACCTTATCTTCAGCTTCCTTAATATTATCAAAAATATTTTTGAACACATGTTTATTCCACCACCTAAGTAACTGTTTAAGTGTACTCAATTTAGCCCAAAGTCTAGCCATACCATACACATTATTGTTAGGAAAAACATTAGCATTCCAATTAGCAGATACTATATTCATAAAATCAGGGTGATTAAGCCACATATTCTGGAATCTAAAAGAGAAAGAGGATTTAATTTTGTTACCATAAATATTCAATAGAAGAGGAGCATGGTCGGATAGCGTTCTACTCAAATGCTGCACTTGAGTTAATTGAAAATTGCTAATCCAGTCATTATTTAACAAGATTTTATCCAGCCTTTGCCAAATTCTAGCACGGCTCCAAGTAAAAGTATTGCCTGAAAAACAAATATAAGTTAAGTTGAAGTTAGAGATCATATCATTAAAATCATTCATTGCATTAACATTAGGAGGATTCCCCCCTCTCCTTTCACCAGCATGAGAGATGGTATTGAAATCCCCACCAACACACCACGGTCCCATAGAGCTTTGAGCAAATTCCACAAGATTTTCCCAAAGGGGAATTCTCCCCAATCTAGTAGAAGCAGCATAAACAAAAGAAGCATGACAACTAAAACTATTAACAGAAATTTGAACATGAATAACTTGTTGAGAATCTGAAATAACATTAACATTAAGATGATTATTTCACATAATCCAAATTTTGTTAGAGCAATTAGCAAAAATATTATTAAAACCCAAATTAGAAGAAGTAGAAACCATTTTATCAACAGTAATAAACGATTCGAGCAAGACCAACAACTGAATATTGTGAATACATATCAAATTCCTAACACGATTTTTGGAATCCAAACCCCCAATACCTCTCACATTCCAAATAAGGGCTTTAATCATTAGAACTTTTGGTATTAGCTTGAGCTCTGGTGGATCGAAGAATCTCCGGGTTACGAGGTTTACTATTTTTCTTTTTTTTTTCTTGTTGGTCTTAGGAGAATCCTCGTCCTATAAAGGTTTAGTAGACATAAGAGAAGAGTTTTTAGCAGCCACATTGTTTTGTAATTCTCCCATACCTTTATCAGGTAAGCTGTTGAGCTTATTACCCGGCAATATTTCACCTTCCTCGCAGTCATCTGCATTTTCAGTTTCCCTCTCGTCATTTTCAAGATTAAGCAAAAAGTTAGGAGACCCTTCATTATGAAGCATAGAATCAACAGAAATAAAAATGCCAGGAATGGTTTGACTGTCTATAGAATTATTCTCAGTAATCAATTCTTGCTCGAGTTCCACCTGTAGAGGTTCCTCACTTAACAATCCATTTTCAGGAGCTATAGTAGAAAGATTTCCAACGTTCTCAACTTTGGAAAGGTCTAATTCCTGATCAACAGGATCCAAATTACCCAGGATTTCATTCTCAACATTGGCAGCCACCGCAATTTCCACCTTTCCAGTGGAGTTGTTGGACACCTTTTTAAGCTCCAGGTGAAGTTTAAAACAATCAGAAATCACGTGACCATGAGCTTTATAGTGGTTGCAAAAATTTGGTACCTTTTCAAATTCCACTTTTTGTAGATATCCAAAAGTTTTAGAACCAACCCATACTTCCTTAGCATGTTTTTTTGTAATGTCAACTTCCACTAAAACCCGAGCAATAGAAGGTCGAGTTCTCGATGCGGTAGCTTGGTCCGTTTGTAATGGACGACCAAAAATTGCACCTAGAGTATGCAGCACTTTAGAGTTAAAAAAATGAAAGCGTAAATTCGGAAAGGAGATCCAAATGGGCATGATCGGAGACACTTCTTTGACCTCAAAGAAAGGGGTCCATTTGAAGATCCGCATATGACAATTGAGGATAAAATAGGATCTATGCGCAAAAATGTGATTATAATCTAAGTCATTTGATAGTTGAATTGCAACGTGTTTAGAATCTAGAAGCCCCACAGAGTAAAAACCGGATAGTTTCAGATTATCGAAAAAAGAATGAATCGCATCAAGATTTGGTCTACGCAGGCCAAACTTACCGACCAAAGTAAAATGAAACGGCGAAGCAAGTTTTAAAACATCATCATCGGAGATCAAAATAGCCGGCACAACATTAAAGGTAGATTGGGTCAGAGAAGGTAAGATATCACATGAAGATCCAGCTAATACATCTTTAAAAGAACGAGATTTCGTAGGAGAAGGAGTCTTTGAATCAAGGTTGAAAAAGCCCTTCTTATCATCTAGAGCTTTAGACGAGATGTTCCCCCAAGGCAAAACAGAGGAAGATCCAGCCATAGGAAAGGGGCCCGAAGGGCCAAAATAGCGAACAAGCACCAGCTTCAAAGAAACTCACGAGGCCACGCAAAAAAATCCCTCCGGTAGCGACGAAGAAGACCGAAGAAAAACGAAACCCTAAAATCGCCCGAGCGGCGCTAGGGCGAGAGCGAAAAAGAGAGGAAAGAGGATGGCATGAATATATATATATATATATACATATATATATATATATATATATATATATATAATATAATATAAATATGATGATAATATAGAGAGCACGTGGAGAATGAAGATAATTTGGACGGCAAGCAAATGGCAGCAATCTCACAGTTATAATGCACGCAAGTAATTATGATTGAACGCTTGAGATGAAGTTGAGATTATGCGGTAATAGGGAGAAGGTGAGGTGGAGTGAAGCAACCTTTGCATAGGTGCATATTATACAATTTTTTTTGGAAAAAAAATTCATTATAGTTGGTTGGCAAGAAAATCCGCCAAGAATGTTGAGTAATTTTTTTTGGGGGGGGGGGGGGGGGGGGGGGGGGGGGGGGGATGGGGGGGCACGGTGGCCCTCTTGCCCCCTCCCTCCGCTAGTAAGTGTGTGTATATATATTAATTGGATCGGGAGTATTCAACGAATTTTTTGATCCATGATTTAATAAACTACCACAATCAAGTTTGATATAGAGAAGCCACTTGGTTACATAAATAGATTTTTAGCTCTCCTATTGGTGAGTCCTAAGTTCATTCAAGTCTAATTATGAATATAAAATCTTTTTATAATTCTTATTTAATATCACTTGACATTGACTAATGCAGATATGGTTCCTAGAGCACCTCACTATAATACACCTAAGTACCGAGATTAAAAACTAAGTTTTTCAGATTTGAGGAGGGGGGGGGGGGGGGGGGGGGGGGGGGGGGGGGGGGGGGGTGGGGGGGGGGGGGGGGGGGGGGGGGGGGGGGGGGGGGGGGGGGTTATTTAGTAGGGAATTCCATCAATTTATTTGCTAACTTAAAAGGAAAGGCAGATGCATATTGATGTTTGTAATTACCATTTAAATTAAATATGAAAAAACTTATTATTTCTTATATAGTATTAAGAAGTAATAGAAATAGTGCAACAAAAGTGCAATTAAAATGTAGTAAAAGTGTAATAAAAGTGCAACAAAAGAGCAGTAAAAGTGCAGTAAAAACACAATTAAAGCATAATTTTTTTGCCCAATTTAATTGCGCTTTTACTGTGCTTTCGTTGCTCTATAACTAATAAAATGCTTTTTATCTTCTAATCTACTAATATTAATATAAAATATGTGTAGATTTTTCATGTCCTTCAGGATGTTACTTAGGAGGAAGCAAAAAATATAAATTTAGACTTAACTGCTATTTAGAACATCCAAATTCAATCTCCTAATGAAATCCACTCAACAACACTAAAGAAATTTTCCACTCCTACCCTCATTCTCCTTTTCAAGCTTACACACAGTCTACCTATTAGGGCCCTCCACTAAATCAAGGTGAGAATTGGGCTAGTGTTCAAAAGAAATTTCTTGGTGCCCTAAAAAAAAAATTGTAATAGAATCGAAGAGAATTTAGGTACCAAGCTTGATAAACTTGAAGAAAATTTTGAACGACTTGAAGAAAAGGTTGATTCTCTTCAATACAAGTTCATCCACCATATAGCCCAATGTAAATTAGATCATGAAAATACTCCTCCATCTTCCTCATCCTCATCTTTTCTATCTATAGAGAAACCCTCCACAAGAGCTACCACTAAAACCCACAAAACTATACATATACTCCCCACATCCCCCACCAAACCAATTTCCACACAAGTCCCCCCATCTAAAAAAAGAACCCACTACATCTGTACATCCAGCACTCCCACTTACCATCGAAGTCCCCACATTTAAAAAAATAGTCCCCACCACAACTACAAATCTAACACTCTTACCTGCCACTCAATTTCCCCCATCTGTAAATAAACCCCCCATCATAACCTGTCCAACTTCAGTGCAAGGCCCCCACTTAGGAAAAATACAAAATAAAAGAGATGAAAAAAAAATTTCTATTAATAAAGCCCCCACCTGAAATTCACATCAAGCCTCTCTTGCTTGTAAAATAATTTGTGTTGAATCAATTAAAGTCTCACTTCATCTTGCAAATACCACAATGAAATTTGAAGGAAAGAAATTCCTTAGTACAGATCAACAATTAATTTTGGATGAATGCTTCAAAAAGTACAATTACAAGTAAGTTTGACTTGATTTAAATAAATTACTTCAGTCAGGTTTTAGACAAATAAGGTATTAAAAGCATATCAAAAGCGTAGTGAAAGCAGCAAAAGCAAAATAAAATGGTAGAGATAGCCCATTTTTGTGCTTTTTTAATGCAATTTGGTTGTGCTTTGGCTGTGCTTTGTATGCGCTTTATCTGTACTTTAGTTATAGTTTAGATGCATTTTAGCTGCACTTTTGATGCACTTTGGATGCTCTTTTGATGTGGTTTGGCTACACTTTATCTATGCGTTGTTGTGCTTTACATTCTTTCTTTTTGGCATTGACAATTTTATTTTTGGTTGTAGGGATGACGCTATATTTTCTTTGGGTAACATTGTGATAAAGAGATATGATATTGATCAGTTGGTTATTGATGATTACTTGGATAACGACCTTGTAAATGCGTTTGTTTTTTTGTTATCTAAAAAGAATAAGCTTATAACTAACATATATCAACCCTACTTATAAATCTCTCTAATGCACAAGGTTAATATTAATATAGTATTTAATTTCTTCATGATATTATATTCTCATGCATTAGCATTATCCTTGTTCACTTCATGTAGGTATACAAGGAATAAAAATAGTTTGTGAATTTATTTGACCAACATATTAATGAGAATTCAGTAAAGAAAAATAATCTTCTAATTCTACCAATCATTTACAATAAGCACGGGACCCTTCTTGCAGGCAGGTTGAAGGAGAAACTTTAGAATTTTTACGATTCCTTACCCAATCCGCAACACAAGCAAATTTGTCAACAAGTCATAAGTTAGAGCATAATAATATGTTAATTCTTCTCTTCATATGGCCAGTGAAGTAATATTTGTTCTTTATTTTGTTTAGATAAAAGATATATATGATGACACGAAGGAATACATTAAAAGCAACATAACAAAATGGAATTTACATGGTGTATGTGGATTTCCATCTAAGACGTACAATGTTGACTGCGAAATATTCATCTGCAACTATATAGAAAAAGTAATTCTTTAAAGTAAAGTAGATTGGATGAAATATAAAAATTGGCAAGAAGAAATGCTAAAGTTTAGGGCTGAATTTGCATATGCTCTCTTCCTTTCAACAAAGAAATAGTCATTTTTGTATCTAATTGTACTTCAATCATTAATCTTATACATTTTTTTATTTTTTGATTACAATGTGTAAGTGATTCATTTTTTTGTAATCATTTTAGTTTGTATGTACTTGCGCAAAAGAAAAGGTGGCAAAGCATAGCGACAGAGAGGTGATAGCACATCAAAAGCGTAGTGATAGTGCCTAAAGTTAAACATAAAGCACAGCTAAAGCACAATGACAACACTCTAATAACACAACAAAGGCAGATCAAAAGGGCACTTTACTGCACTCTTGTTGCGCCATGTTTTTTTATTATACAATTAGAGTTTAAAACATTACAATAATTACATAAGTAAAAAAATGATTACATAGAATTAAATATAAAATTGTGTTTAATACAAAAGTAAAAAAAATAATCAAGTTAATACTTAAGTGCAGTTAAAGAGCAATAAAAGCGCAGCACTTTAGCTATGCTTTCAATGCACTTATGTTAAGCTCTCTTTTTATTTTTTGATACACTCATTAAGTTTAAAATGTTACAATCATTAGATAAGTAAAAATAAAAAAAAATAATATTACAATGAATAAAATATAACATTGAGTTTGAATACTAAAATATTACAATTGCAATTTTGATAAAATGAAATCCATCATCATTCTTGTGTACTCAGCCCCTGATTCTATGGTTTCTTCTCTGATTATGAATTCCTCACTGAAGCATTCAGGCATGCTTGGGAAGTTCATCTATGTTAAAGAAGGATTTTCCATTTCTATTTTTTTTTCATTCAATGTAGATTTCCCTGTTGATAAAATTAGAGTAAAAAAAATAATAGATAAAAATAAATTTTTTAAGAAAAGTATTATCTGAATTAAGGAATGAGAAGCAAAAGGTGCACTTTAGATGCACTTCAGGTATGTTTCAGGTGTGCTTTTTGTGCTTAAGATGTAATAATGGTGCAGTTAATGCACAGCAAAAGCACATTACTGGATCTTTCAATTTCGCACTGCCACCACCCTGTGTATTTCCAACAAACTTATAATTTTTTATATTGCTGTCAAGATTGAAGTCTATATTTTTAACCATATCTTTTATTACAACCAATATGTACTGATCAGCCTCCTCATTCCCTTGAGCTCATGTTCTTATTTGATATGCAAATATGTTAATATAATTTTTGAATATGAAACCATTACCAGATTTAGAGGTATTTTTTTCCTTTACCTATACCCAAGTGACTTGAATACATTTATTTTTTATCTCTTATTAACTATCGTAATATTAGGTACTTCTAATGGATTTCATAATATAAAGGTGCCTCAAAACCCTTATATAGTGAGAACACAGCAAACCCATTATTTCAAACTTCTTACAGGTGCATTGAATGCTCTATTATGTTGCATCAAAATGAACAACCCAAGGTGTAAATTGGGCTTTATTCTATGTGTACTTAACTAAAAACTTTAAAGAATTACTTGAGACAAAGTTTATACTCATTCCACCTACACCCTATTAAAATTCTTCCTAAAAAAATAAATATAATTTTCTTGAGTAAAATTGAACAGCTTGCTTTAATATTGAGATGCTTTTTATTATATGTACTATTTTGATTGGCTGCATTTATTGTCCTTATCTTGTTCATTTCGGTGCCAGTCATCATCACCTTCTATAAGCCAAGAAAATAATCAGTTATAGAACTTGTTGGCTTAGAAATACCAGAACACATTATTAGTAAAATTATTATGTCGCATTGATAGAATTCTCATGCTAAAATAGTCCTTATTGAGTGTGCCATTGGCATAGTCTATAATGAGTGTGAGGTAATACAACTTCTATTGCCCTAGCCATTGCATGGTCCAGTTCAGTAAATATTATCATTGTATGTTTATAACCTATTATTCGTATAAATGTTTTAAATAATCATGTAAATAATTCAATTGTTTCCTCTGACAAAAAGGCCACCCCTAGTAAAATGTTTTGCTAATGATTATTTACTCTACAAATGGTGTACAAACTAAATTATATATATTTTTAGCTTATAACAACTATAAAAAATCACTACATCTCCAAAACAGTCATAATCTATCATACCCATCCAATCAACCCAAAAAAAAAAAACCATCTAGCAAACTCATTAATTTGGATGTCCCATGCGAACATGTTTCCATCAACATATCAATCTTTATATAATTGAATCAAGGAATTGGTGTTCCCAAATTCAATATTTTCTTTTTTCTCTTTATGAATGAAATTGTATGCATCTCTTTTAAATAATCCAACATTCTCGATGCCTCTAACTTCCTATGTGAGGTAGGAGAATGCATCAATTGTTCTAATCCCAGCTTATGTTATTGACTTTAGAACTGAAGCTTTCTCATCATCGATACTCCTACATGATCTCAAGAGGTGCTAGTCTTTTGGCCTAGCCATTTCATGATCGTGGGCTTCAATAATTTTTTTTCACAATCCAATTTTCAGCTTCTTCAACTATAAACCCGATTAAAGATGGACAACCCATTCTTGTCTCAGATTTTTTATATTTCTTTTGGAAATTCAAATCAAATCTCTTCTTGAAACTAGCTTTTGAATAAACAAAATCCTTGGATTTTATCATTCTAAAATTTGGCCAGTAACTACGATGATCCTTGCGCACACTAAAGCCACTTTTATAGGTATATGCTTCTTTTTTATCTTTATACACAACCTAATGAAAAAAAAAGATCATCAATAGCACAACAAAATAAAAATAATAGCTCAACAAAAGCGTAGCAATAACATAATAAAAATGCATTAAAGGTGCAATAAAAGTATAGTGAAAGCATAGTTAAAGCATAATAAAAATGCAGCACTGTACAGTTAATCCGCAAAAAAGGTACATCAAAAGCATAGTGAAAGCATAGTAAAAACGAAATAAAAACTCAGTTAAATCCCAATTAAAGAACAACAAAACACAGTAATAGCACTGTTAAAGCCCATTTAATGTACAACTAAATCGCAATAAAAATGCATCGAATGCAGTGCATTGAATGTGCAACAGAAGTTCTTTAAAAGTGTCTTGAAAGCGTCACTGCATTGAATATAGTGAAAATGCAACAAGAGCATATAAAAGAATTTGGTGAAAACATACAGTAGAATTTTGCAAAGTTCTTCGGTTCTCAGTATTTAAGTTTTTATTTCTACACATCTTTTGAAACCCGTAGAATAACTTCGTGTGAGGTAAATTTTTTTTGATAAGTTAAAATGGTAGTAGTTCCATCCAAATTAAAATGTGATTGCTGAAACTTTTCGTACCTGTTTTCAACATTTGTATATTGTGAGCATTTTATCTCTATGAAATACTGCAAAGTTCTTCTATTTTTTCTTTCTAAGAGGCTATCAGAAGTCCTAAATATTTGGATTTGGGAGCTTTCATGAGTTTTTCTTAAGTGCCAACCCTAAACCCTGGCTTTTAAAAGGTACATATTTAGGGTCGGTCTGGTCGGTCGGGTTGACAATACATAAAGAATAAGTAATACACAAAAAAATCCACAGGAAGGATATAGGTGTCTAGTTTTAATTGGAGTTCGGACATAGTGCTACATTCGATCTCCGCACCAAATAATTTCTCGTGCATGAGGTCTTAGGGTTAAATCTATCTACAATTTCAAATAAAGTTTTATATGTTATTCTGAAGACTATGTGTTAACATATGCAAATCCAAATATTGGAAGATGTAATGCTCAAGTCCCTAAATATTTTTCTACTATGTATTAAAAAAGATTGCTTAGTATTCTTTTAATTTCCATTAATTTCCTATTAAATCTTGAATGAAATATACATGAAATCACTATTTTATGCCCATAAATATCAACTTAGTTTTTATATGAAATGAGGGAAAAAATATGCCATATTATAGAAAATTCGTTGATCTTAGCTACCTCTTCAATAGGCCAATTGGTTCACTTAGCCACAATTGACTCAATTGACCCCTTACAACAAATTTGACCAAATATAGCTCAAGCAATATTGGAAAACCATTTCAATTACTTAATTATTGAATGAATGGAGCTCAATTGACTCTTAAACCACCACTATTTGGCCAATTAGACAATTTGCCTCAAATTGACCCAAATGGACCATATTGACAACCATTTTAAACTTATTTGTTAGTCAAATTATGTACTTTATTTTAAGAATTTTTTTAATTATGTTCTAAGAATTTTATTTATGAATGATATTCTGACAAATATTTTAATTATTCTTAAGCTCTTGAATTTATTTTAATATTAAATTATACAAGTAATAAATATTATATTAATTTTAAACTATATTTTAAATTTTTATCAATAAAATTTTCCTCAAATAAACTTTTTCTTCTTCACTCTCATCAATCTTTTTGGCCTTAGCCTACCTAAACCTCCAACGATGTAAATTTAACTATCGTCATATCCTTCCGAAGAATCACCAATAAAAAAATGGAAAATTTAATTTATATTCATTATAGTATATATTTGACTCTTTTATCAGCTCACTCTGAGGAGACTTGACTTCACTTCGAGACTTACCTATATTATTTTGTGTCTTGTTTTTTAATATTATAAATGGCTTATTTTTATTAAAATATTAAATCTTATTAGTACATTAAAAATGCTAATTATTTATGCCTCTAGATTGAATGTAAAAAAAAAAAAGATAACTTAAAAATTAAATAAAAACTAAAAAATCTAATTAATTTTATATTAATTTTTAGTAGCGAACTATGATCACCCTAATCTCCCCCCATCTTTGATTCTATGACAATCTTGTTTGTTTGTTCGCCATCTACCATTGTTGGGGCAGAGTAATTGAAAGTCTTAATCAAAATCAATTGATGGAAGAAGGTGAATTGAGACATTTACAATCACATTTAATTTTTAATTTTTTTTTTAAATGATGACCAATAAATTGTAAAGTATGTATGTGATTCTTATTCAAGATCTTGGAAAATTACTATATCCTTTTAGGGGTGTCAATATATAAGATGACCAAAAAATTGACCTAGGCCCCATACAAGAATTCCTAATTTGTATCAACTCATTTGATGCATAGGTTGGGTTTGAGTTTATTAATATCGACTGATTAGAGCATACTTAGGATATTCTATATGTTCTCTTAGTAAATTCTCATATCAATCCTCTTAGAGTATTCTATATGTTATTTCCTACCTTAGCCCAATTAGAAACCCTTCCTTAGCCACAATAAAAGTTGAGTAGGGTTTAACCTTAGATTATTTATAAGATTTTGTTGTATTTAGGAATGACCATTAGAGGAACATATTAATTATTCATCACTAAATCATTTTGAGTTCAAATCAAATATTATAAAAATGGTTTGACTTTAGTCAACTCTAAGATATACCTCTTTCTTCGTTAAGCCTAATTTGTCCCACTAAACTCTACTAGTGTTTTAATCCCTCTGTCTCTCTCATTAGATTAATTTCTTAATCATGTAATAAATTGATCATGAGAATCCTTATGTTAGCTTGAGGCCTCAATGAGATCTATGGTCAAAATAACCTCAATATCCCTAAGGACCTTTGGGATGTTTGGTGATTTTAATTATATGTTCTAGCTACATGGTCGATCAAACCTCTTATAAAGGTTTTTTTTCATTGAACCATAGATAATTTTACCATAAAACTACTATTGTAGTAGGTTAGCTATCTTCCTTTTTTTTTAATCAACAGACTTTATTCCATAAATGAAAAGGGTCGTGCAAAAATTGGCTAATAAGGCCAAAACACAAAAGCACAAAGATTAAAAAACCACAGTAAGATACAGATTACAAAGAAATCCAAAAATGAAAAATAATCAAAAATGGAAGAAGCAAAGAAGGGTTTTGAAGCCAGCTGGGCTCAGTATCGCCACCTAGTTACCATGCTTGGACCATCCATTGGAGGCAGATAATACAATAGTAAGAAGTCCCAAATACCAACTCAAATCCACCATTAATTGCACAAATGAGATAGCCACCATGGTTTCCAAGACAAGCAAGGCTATCTAGGAGATGTGCATAGAACCTGTATCATCATAGTCTGGCCCTGATAAATGAAACCAACCAAGTAGATGCCAACAAATCCAATCATCCAACATCTCACAACCTTGCCACCAATCCAACCGAAAGCTAAAACCCACCAACAACCAACCACCGTAGAGGCAAATATAAGCCCACAAAATAGAATAGCACCCAAAAAAGAAGGACACATATAATCCCACTAAATAGGATCCACAAACAGTCAAAAGAAACCAAACAAAATCACAACAACAATAATTATTTATGATCAAATGATTCAAATTTATGCCTACAACCTTTGTCACCCCCAATGGGAAAAGCCTTCTAAACAATGCGATTCACCTTCAAGTTAAACATTTCATTATACTCATCATTGTGCAAATCCAACTCCTCCCCCACACCCCCATAAAGAGATGAGCGGGACTAATCTAACCAATCAGAATGATCCACGCTAGAATCATTCAAATTCAATGCCAATTGAGCTTTCAAATCCTCATTAGATATAATAGAAATCGAAACATAAACCATTTGCACCAATCTTTCCAAAACCACCAAGGAAGAATCAAGAGTAGATAAAGATATTTCATCAGAAGAAACAACCAAACCACATGTAGAATCATTAAAAACCACTGTGTTAACATTACACATGCCCATGTTAACCACATCTAAATTTTTCTTGAGACAAAATAAAAGTTAAATAGAAAGAATCATTCACACCAACAGTAGGAGCAACACCCTCACAAGGTTCATTACAACCTAAATTAACATTAATAACATTCAATTTCTTTGAATCATGTGTAAAAGCCTCTAGAACCATATAAATAGTAGGTAATTCCATGGGACAAATAATAACCCACCATTATAATCGGCCAATTGAAGCCCCAAATCACCAACATCATTAGCAATGGTTCAAACAACAACCCTAGTAACCTCCACTTCAAGATTATAATTCACCCTGTTACCCCCAATATTGAGGTCCTCATTAGTAGACGTAATAAGATACTAAGGAGAATTAAGAGTAACAACACCAATATTTCCATAAACAATAACATTTTCAACAACTCTAGTTTCATTCCCAAAGGACTTAAGTGGGTTAGCAGAATTAGCAAGCACATTCACCGGGATAGAGAGCTCTGTTCAAAATTCCACTGCACATGCCTAATAGATTTATAATAATCACAAAAGGAAGGGAAAGCTTCCATATCAAGAAGCTGGATACATCCAAACTTATCAAGACTGAGCCACACTTTATCCGGATACTTTTTTTGTGATGTCAAGCTCAACTAAAACATGCGCAAGAGATGCCCGAGAACCAACGGAGGTGGTTTTGCCAACTTCTAAAGGACAATCAAATAATGAACATAAAGCATAAAGAAATGGAGAGAATATATGAGGCTGTAAGTTGGGGAATGAAATCCAAATAGGAATAACATGAGAATCAACATCAATATCAAGAGTGGGAGACCATTTGAATAATTTTATGTAATAATTATAAACATGGTAAGATTTGTGGCAGAGCAGCTGTTGTAATCCAGATCATTCATCAATTTTATCAAGTATGCAGGGAATCAAACAATGTTATTAAAAATCATCAATGAGTTTAAGGTTGAAGAAAAACCCATGGATCGAATCCAAGCCAGGAGGTGGGAAGGCAAAAAACCAACTAAGGCATACTGGAAGGGTGACTTAAGTGCAAGGATATTTTCTTTTGAGACCCAAAAAGATGGTAAACCATGAAAGGTAGATGTTTTGAGCTCGAGAAAACAAACATCAGAGGAAGTATCACATAAGGCATATAAGAAAGAACACAATTTCTTTAATCAATCCAAAAACTAGGATTGAAAAATTGATTCTCCGCCATACAGGCCATGAATAGCTGAAGGGGACTTTCTTGAAGCAAGCAGAGATAGCAATGGTAGCAAAGCCACCGAGAGAAGCTCAGGCGGAGAGGCTGAGCCGGAGAATGCTCTAGTTTTGAGAGAAAATATTAATATTTAGATGAGCTGACTTTGAATCGTAGCTTGACCTAATATGGCTCAACAAGAAAATATAAACCTATAACTTATTATTGAATAAATGAAGCTTGGTTAATCTATTCAATATGTCCTAATACATTGTTAGAATTTCAATAAATGCAAATAAACTTTTGGAAGAGTCAATTGGACTCATTGATCTAATTGAACCCAAATTGACCTATTTCATCATATATGATTAATTCCACCAAATTTAATCAATTTATTCAAATTGATTGATCCAGCTATCTTAGATAAATTTAACAAGTCAATCATAAATGCCTTGGTCACAACTATCTCTTAAATAGGCCAAATCGTCACTTAGCCACAATTGATTCGATTGACACTATACACTCAATTTTGACCAAATTATGCTCTAGCAATATTTGAAAACCATTTTAATTACTTAATTATTGGACGAATTGAGCTCAATTGACTCTTAAACCACCACAATTTGGTTAAATAGCCCATTTGCCTCAAATTGACCCTTTTACAACCATTTAAAATTTACTTGTTAATCACATTACTTGTTTTATTTTAAGAATTTTATTTTAAATACATATTAATAATTTCATTTCTGGATGATATTTTGATAAATATTTTAATTAGTCTTATGCTCTTGAATTTATTTTAATATAAAAATATATATATAAGTAAAAAATACTATATTAATTTTAAGCTATATATATTAATTATTTATTAATAAAATTTTCCTCAAATAATTTTTTTCGTCTTCACTCTCATTAAACTTGTCGCATTGGTAGACTTGACTTCACCTCCAATGATGTAAACTTGACTATATAATATTTTTCAAAGGAATCACAAATAAAAAAAAAATTAAGGAGAATTGATTTGCTATTTTTTTTTTTGGGACATTTAGGTCATTTAAGGCAAACTCACACACACAACGCATACACATAGACTCGAACCCTGAACCTCTTAGTTGGAAGCCAAAGCTCTCAACAAGACTTGACTTCGCTTCTTTGTCTGTATTATTAATTATTACCTGTCACCTTAGCAGACCTGGCTTTTAGATTACGCTCGTTGTATTATTAACTATTACCCAATAATTTTCTTCTTGAGAATGTAAACAAATAAAAACTATTTTGCGAGAGCTAAATGCATTAATCATTAAACAAAGTAATGGAACTTTAACATAAGTTTTGAGGTAGATATTTATAGTACATATATAGATAGCTATTAATTAAAAAAATAAGTTATTTGAATATAAAAAATAATAATAAAATTGATTTAATCCAAAATAAAATTTTTTATTTACCTCCCAAAAAAATAAAAGATGTCCAATTTCCACTATTACAGGGCACTTAAGGACAAGAATAAATTTTAAAAACATATGTTGATAACCCTAACAGGATATAGTTATTTTTCAAGATCCTATATAAGATTTAAAAAAATAAAAATAAAAATAAAAATATTAAATGTGATTTACAATATCTCAAATCATATTCTTCTTTAAATAGGCTTTGACTACAACTTTCAAGTACTCTGCCCCCTCAAAGCTTAGTTGGAAGCTTTGGCTACTAATTAAGAGGTCTTGGATTCTATTCATGCGTATGTGATGTATATGTGAGTTTGACTTAATTGGTATAAACAACAAAAAAAAGTGCTATGCACCAACAATATTAACTGGCAAACACACAAACAAGATTGTCGTAGCATTAAAGCTGGTGGAAGGTTAGTGTGGTTGAGGTTCTCTACTAATAATTAATATAAAATTAATTAAATTTTTATTTAACTATCTTTTTATTTTTATTTTAACTTTCAGTTAGCAGGCATATACAATTAGCATTTTTAATGTATCAATAATAATAAATATTTTTATAGAAAAAAAGTCATTTTATATTATTAATAAAGAAGATGCAAAATTATATAGGCAAGTCTACGAAGTGAAGTCAAGTCTCCTAAGAGAGAGCTAATAAAGGAGTCAAATATAAAATAAAATGAATTTCAAATCAAAGCCCCATTATTTATTTATGATTGGTGATACTTTGGAAGGATATGATGATGGCCAAAATTTATCTCGGTTGAGGTTTAAGTAGGTTAAGGCTGACCAGAGTGAAGAAGAAAAAGTGTTGTATGAGATATTTTAATTAAAAAAATAATTATAATATAAATTTTAAGCTAACATAATATTAATTATTTATACATTATATTTATTTGATTTATGAGAGATTAAAATCTTAAAACTCAAAATTATTAAAAAAAAAAGGATATTTTGATTACTTAAAATGATCAGAAGACTTTTTCTAACTGAAACTACAAATGAAAATGACCAAAATCAACTTTCTCTTTTTCCCTCTCTCTCCTCTTCCTCTCCCTTTCACTCTATTTTTCCATGGCTAGCCACACTAGAATTGGGGAGGTGGAGGCATTGTGGGGCTATAGTTCTTGGGGGAATAATATATACATATTGTTAGTGGCTAGCACCTCAGTGCACGAATCCAACATCGTAAAGCACCAATCCTATGTTGTTACACTACATGTTATATACTGAATTGCTATTGAACTTTGGCTCTAATGCCATGATAATAATTTGTAGCACCGTTATGCACTCAAGCATAAAGTTGCAGTGCTGCCAAGCATAGGGCCTCTGTGCTCCAATTAAAATAGAATTTAAAAATTTTAATTTTAAATGCATTTCCATGTTATAGGTTGTTATAGCTAACCTACTTCAATATACTTTTATGGTCAAATTATCTGTGGTTTAATTAAAAAAAAAAATTATATAAGAGGTTTGTCCATGTAGTAAGAATAAGGGTGTAAGTGAGCTGTGTCGACTTGAGAGCTAGCTTGAGCTTCACTCATTTATGAGCTCACAAGCTGAGCTTATAAAGCTCATAAGTTGAGCTTAAGCTAGAACTTGACCTCATTTTGTAAATGAGCTCACTCAAGTTTGATCTTGATGAGGCTCAGCTTGGAGTTTGCGGGTCTCCTCAAATAATTATTAATATATATTTTAAATAATTTTATTTTATTAATAAAATTAAATATTAAAAAAATTTATTGAGGACTAGAATATACATGGAAATAGATTTAAGAATTTTCATCTCAGCATTGTACGGATATCCAACACTCAAATAAGAGAAAAAAAAAAAACATAATTTTTATGTGAAAAATCCTAAAAATAGAAGAAACCATGAGGTCATACCTAGTTGAAATGATTTCACTAGTGTTCGATTATATTATAAGTAGCTGACTCATCCCTGAGAACGATTAGATTACAATAATAAACTATTTGGTCAAAATCCAGTTATGAGTGTAGTTAAAAAATTTGGCGGTGTTTAGTGGCCGAGCGGAGGTTCAGCATTAGTCGGTAGTTGGATAGAAGTCTAGCATCAGTCGGTGGTCGGGCAGAAGTCCAGCGTCGATCGACTACCGGGTGGAAGTTTGGTAGTGGTCGAGGAGGAGTCTAGTGGCAAGAGAACTTAAGTTTCTCTTCTTCATTATCTTCCTTCCTTTCTTTCTTTCTTGGGTCCCCTTCCATGAGAAATGATGGGTCTATTTATAGTTTTTTGAGAGTGGCATGACCATTAAATAGGAGGAAGATCAAGGATGAATTGGGAGTGGTTTAAATCGATGACCGATGTTAAATCCCTTGATCATAGATGATTTACTGGATATTAGAATGTCTTAATGATATCAAAATTTGGTGATATTGGGCTTATTGGATTTGTCTCGTTGAGCTGCCTGATTCAACTATAAGGACGTCACATTTGTTAATCAAAATTAAGGATTAAACCTTCCAAATGTGCTTAGGGTCTTAATTTGAACTTACTTGGGCTCGAATTGAGTTGAATTTGGTGTCATTGGGTTTGTATTTTTGAGACGTTCAATTTGATTGTAAGTTTACTGAAATAGAAGTTCAAATGGTCCCAAATTTAACTTTAAAGTTTCCAACATGATTTTGCCTTAAGATTCGTGCCTGATCCACAAAATTTTTTGATGATATATATCTATTGCCCCCTATTTTTTGATGTTAAAGCTCCAGAAGTTTGAAAATACTTATCACAACATATTAAATTGATCGAATCACAAACAATGATGGAAAATTTGCATTCCAAAATTTTATAATGACTCAAAATTTATTATAGAAGATCTATTGAGCTCTAAAAGTGCCAAAATTGAATCTATAATGTTAAAAAACTATTATGGGGACCCAAAAAATGTTTGATTTGGACTGTTTGGACAAAAAATTTAGGCCCAAATGCGTTTTGAAGGTCTAATCGGCTGGCCGACTAGCCAGCTGTCGGCTGCCATCCCCGAAGCTGCCTGTGGTATAGTGCTGCCAGTTGTAACCGGTTGCTTAATTTGATATATATATATATATATATATATATAAATATATAATTTTATTTTTAAATTGACGGGCGGCATTGAGCTGCCACTCACCACTTTTATTTATTTATTTATTTAGTAATGCTTTTTAGAATTCCATAAATAGCATTTTGAGGCCCCAAAAATATCAAAAAAAATTTAAAAAAAGCTTCTAGAAGCCTTTTCCCTCTCATTTTAAAAATATTTCTCCCTATTTTTTGAAATATTTCCCCCCCTTTTGACCTATAAATATCTGTCTGGGGTAGAGGGAAAATTTGGCCTCTCCTTCCTTTTTTTTCTCCCTCTAACTTTCTTTCAGTTTATGCTTTCTATAATTTTTTATAGGTGGCATTCCCTACTCAAATTCAATGTCCCTCTCTTGTATAGAAATTAGAATTTTGGGCCTTCCCCTATCTTTCTCCCACATTTTTCTTTTTACTATTGAGACTTTTTATTATTTTTGGAAGGTGGCATACCCTACTCAAATTCAGTGCCCCTCTTTAGTATAGAAGTTCAAATGGGTGAACACACCTCCACCAAAATCCCCCAGCTAAAGGAGATCACCTTGTTATCAATTCTGAGGGCTAAAAAAGGTTTAAAAAGTGGCCAAAGTTGATGATGTTTCCTCCACAATTACAAGTGACTCCTTGATCTTTTTTAGGAAGAAATTTTACTTCCCTAATGATCTTATAATGAATGTGCCTAAAAAAGCATATTGTGCATGCTCTCCTCCTTCAGGATTTTTGATGGAGTATGAGTTTAGTTTGTGAGCAGGAATACAATTTTCACTTCCCCTAAAGTTGATTGACCTTTTAGAGACATGTGGAGTGAGGTTATCCTAGCTTTATTATAGGGCCATGTTGATTATAATAGGATCAATCATATTTTTCAGAGATCATGGGGCGGTGTTATCTTTAGAGTGTCTTTCTCATTTGGGTCAACTTACTTATGATATGGATGGTTATATCTCTTTCAAATTGAAGTGGTTGGATATTTGTACTCGAAACCTATCAAAGAGTTGGGTTAGTGGATTCTTCTTTATGTAGAATGATTGACATTTGTAAGAGAAATGGGGCAAGCTAAAGGAGTTACTCATCCCCCTTCACATTAGAGAAGAAGATCTACTAAAGATTATCAACCTTCCTGACATCGACAACCTTTACTATGAGGTATTCTATTTGTGCAAAATGTAGATTAATAATATTTGTTAAAGGTGGGACTATCTTCTCAGATAGGTAGATCACATGCACATATGCTAAAGAAGTTAACCAAAGTCTCAGAGGTGGTTATAGGCTCCTCCTAAATGATCAAAGAATGAGGGTGATTCACATGTATCTAAGAAGAAAAGGGTGGAGGAGGTTTGATAGTTAGTGCAAAGGTCACCTTATTTCTCCATCTAAGTCACATATTATTGAAGATATTTTAAAACATAAATGTGTTGGACATCGACAAGCTGAGAAATTAATTAGTTTCCATTTTCTTTCTTGTTTTTTTTTTTAAATATGTTCATAAGGTTGTACCCCTTACAAATCTCTTCTTATTATTTCAAAAGCTATAATGCATGAATCTTAAAATTGAATTTACCAAGACCTTAAATGAGTAGAATAATGATTTTATGAAGGTTAAGTATCTTTAAGGTGATTATAAGAAGATGTATGATGGAAAAATCAAGGTGATGAAGGTAGTGGAGGAGCAACTAGCAGAATATAGAGCATAGTTGGTTATTATGGCTACTTTAGCCTCTTTATAGAATCAATTGATGGATCACCTTCATATAAAGTTGGTAGATATACAAGAAGTGATTAATCAACTTGTAAATATTAGTAGATCCTTGAGGAGAAGATTGTAGCCATTGAAAATGAGAATAAGTGGCCCTAGAGTTTTTTGTATAAGAAGGAAGTCAAGTCTAAATCAGAATAATCACCTTCCAGAGTTATAGAAGAATTCAAAATGTCTATTACCTTCAAAATATTATCCATGGCTTGTGATCACATATATAATATGGAGGTGAAGGTCTTGGAGCAAAAGTGTATGAATGAAAGCTTCATCAGAGGTTTTTTGAAAGGTGTCCATCTAGTGCAGCACATGAGCAGAGCTGAGATCGAGGGGTTGATACCTAGCTAGGCTTATGGTGACCCTTCTTTAGATTCTTATGGTGACTCTTCCTTAGATTTTTATGGTGATGAGATAGAGAGTGAGTTAGAAAAGGCCTTAGCCTCGAGGAGGATGATGATATTGAGATTCTACAGTGATTCCTTATTGTTGGTTCTACCATTTTATATATTTTAGTGGTTATTATATGTATTCAGTGTTGTCATGTGATGTATATGATGTTTAGTGATATAACAAGAAGTTGTTGATGTTCTTTTCTTTTTTATTTTAATTTTCTCATATACATATAAAATTTACTTAATTTTATTTCAATTTAAATGATGAGAATTATTTTAGTGGGCTCTTTTGACTTGAGCGAATGTCTGAGACATCCTCCTTAATGTTTGACTTATCCGAGGTTCTTTGTCAAAGAATTTGCTTTATAAAATTAACCTCTATGGAAGAGGTCAGATCAAATCCCCCTGGGATTGATCGTCCAATAGTTTGAGTTTTACGATATCCTCTTAGAATGTTTGACCTATACGAGGTTGTTAGTCAAAGCATTTGCTTGATGATATTAATCTATATAAAAGAGGTTGGATCAGTTCCTCCTGGGATTGATCATATAGTGATTGAGATATAATGTAAATTGTATATTTCTTGAATCATGGATAAAGAGGTTAAATTCTTTATTAGTTTGTTATCATCATTTTTTTCCTTTTATAAGTGGAGACAATATCAAAAGATAATGAACAAACACATGACAATATTATGTAAGACAATATAATAGTTCCCTAATATAAGTTAGGGATATAAGAGTTACGTAATACTTAACTTAGAAGGGATACAAATGGGGATAATACAATTACTTGTGAGAGAATATATAACCTAAGACAAGCAATAATTTCAACACCTATTGATAATACTAGCAAATGTTTCCAACATTCCAAGTTTGAGGGAGCATTTTCCTATTAGCATCCTTTAGTTTGACGGTGTCAGGTTTGACCATATTTTTCACCAAATAAGGACCCTCCCATAGGGGAGTGAGTTTGTTGAACTAGGGCCCCTTTCTAGCTTCCTCGATGCTACACAAAACTAAATCCCAGATTGAGATACATCAAGATTTCATCCTCTGATTATAGTGTCAGGCAACTCTTTTGTGATATGCATTGGTACTAAGTGAGGCTACATCTCTTGCTTCTAGAATGATATCCAAGTTATTTTTTAGCTTCTCCTAATTGTTATTAAAGTCAAAAAAATTTAATTCTTTGGCTTGGGACTATAATGTCAATCGGTATGACTATTTCCATTTAAAGAAGAGGTTGTATGAGGTTTCTACTGTAGGAGTTCTGGCAATGGTTCGACAAGCCTAGAGAACATTTGAGAGTTCTTCGGCCTATTACCCCCCAACCATCCCTAGGCATGTCTTCATCCCTTTCAAAATTATCCAGTTTGTAATCTCTATTTGCCCCTTTGCCTCAGGATGGGAAACAATTATATGGACTAGATGAATATGAAAATCCTTATAGAAAGATGTAAAAATTTTTCTAATAAATTGAGCCCCGTTGTCGGTGATGACCCTTGAAGGAATGCTAAAATGATATATTATGTTCTTCCATAGGAATTATTTTGCATTAGCTTCAATAATCTTTGCTAGAGGTTCTTCCTCCACCTATTTGGTAAAGTAATCTACAGTAAAGATGATAAATTTTTATTATCCATTGAATATAGAGAAGGGTCCCATTATATTAATCCTTGATTGGCTGAAAGGCCAGGGGCTCTAAAGTGATGTAAGCTCTAGAGTAGGTGTATGGGTAAGATTAAAATGCAATCGGTAATTTCATTCGTTTGAGTGAGTTGAAGTGCATCCTATTTCATTGTAAGCTAACACAATTTTTGCCACTTGATCTTCTAGGCTAATGCTTTTCCTCCAAAATATTATCCACATAATCTAGAATAAAATTCTCAGAATGCATAATTGGCTTCTAAAGGTAGAAGCATTTAAGGTATGGTCCAGTGATGGCTCATTTGCACAACTCAGCACCAATAATGGTGAAATTTGCTATCTGTCACTGAGGTCATGTCGTAGCTAGGGGCTCTTTAGGTAGCACACCATCTTGTAATAATGATAAGATGGGATTGATCCAAAAAACCTTTCTTAGTTCATCAATTGATTGTATGTCCCATATATATTTGATACTCGGGAAGTGGATTTCCATAATGCATTTTCTCTTGTAAGGATATCTAGTTATGGTGGCAAGTTTGGAAGGAACATAAGCTCATGTATTTTACTCTCGAAGAATATGGATGGTCTGATGCTCTTTTATACGGGCTAAGAGAAAGTTTATAATATTATAGTTCTGGGTAAATTGTGGGTTATATATGTTAAACTTCCCCTCCACCTGAGAGGCGACCAATTATGAATCAGTGTGGACCACTAAGTTTAGTGCTTTGTAATTAATTTCCATCCTTAATCTGATAATAAGAGCCTCATACTCTGTTGTGTTGTTTATTACAGGGAACTTAAGTTGGAGCATGTACTCAACGGTGGTAACTCATTATAGATAGATCAATAAAATTCTTGCCCCAGTACCAAAACTTCTAGAAGCTCCATCAACATACAATATCCAATATAAGAGAGAAGGTGAAACACTCAGTGCATCATTGGATAGTTAGCTATACATGGATGGTGTATTCAACTACAAAATTTGTAAATGCTTAAGATTTGATATTGGGTCTAGGCAAGTAGTGGATGTTAAATTCTCCCAGTTCTATAGAGTACTTGATTAGTCTGCTAGACGCTTCTGGCTTTTACAGGATGCTTCTCAATGACAGATTTATATAGAATCTAATTATATGGGTTTGAAAGTAAGGATGTAGTTTCCTAGCAGAGTAAACTAATGTCAAAGCTATTTTGTTAGCTAGTGGATAATGACCCTCTATTTTATAAAAGTTTTTACTGACATAATTGATGGAGCATTATATAGAATTTTCCTCTCATACTAAGATGGAGTTGATATCATGGATAGAAATAGCTAGGTACAAATATAACTTCTATCCAAGTATTAATTTAGAAAGTAGTGGCAGAGATGCCAAATACTTTCTTAGCTATTTGAAGGCTTCTTAACATTCATCAGTCCATTGAAATCCTGAGCTATGAGCACCTATGAGTATTTTAAAGAAGGGCAAATATTTATCTCCTAAGTGGGCCAGGAAATGAGACGGTCGTACAATCCTTCCACTTAATCTCTGAACTTCCCTTATATTCCTCTAGGGCACCATGTCCCTTAGTGCCTTAATTTTCTCAGGATTAGACTCAATCCCTTTGTGGGTTACTATAAAATCTAAGAATTTTCTAGAGCTGACTAAAGAAGCATACATAGTAGGATTGATTCGCATGTTGAAGCGTTGCAATAGGTGGAAGCATTGTTCCAACTCAAATATATATTGATTTTTTTTAGACTTTTCACCAACATATCTTCAACATATACCTCCATAGTGCACCGAATAAGGTCTTTGAAAACTTTATTCATAAGGCACTTATATGTTGCTTTGGCATTTTTGAACCCAAATGGCATGAACAGATAACTATATAACCCCTTATATATCCAAAAAGTTATTGCTTCCTCATATGCATGATTCATCTTTATTTGATTGCAGCTAGGATAGGCTTCCATAAAGCTCAACATTTGATGCCCAGGGGTGATATCGACCAACAGGTCAATATGAGGAAGTGAAAACTTATCCTTAGAGCATGCTTTATTCAAATCAATTTAGTTTAGCACATTCATCATGCTTAATTTTCCTTTTATACCATGACGATATTCGTCAGCCATGTGGGATTATGTACTTCCTTTATAAATATAGCCTCCAAGAGTTTATCAACTACTCGATTGTTTACTAGTGATATGGTGTAAAATTATAATTTTTCTAAATTATAGGCTTGCTCATCGGGATAACTTTGAGGGAGTGCACGATTATTTCAAGGTCAATTTTGGGTATATTAGCTAGATTCCATGCAAAGAGATATTGGTTTTCATGTAATAGATTTACATATTTTTTTCTCTTTATCTATGAGAAGAGACCATATTTATACAATCTTTAAAGAGTGTTCTTCTGATATAGATCCAATTTGAGGTCTTCTATTGGAGAAGCCTCTAAGAGATATCCTCATTCTAGAGATCAAAATCTTTGATGCTAAAGATAACTGATGGGCGTGATTGAGCCTACCTAAGATAGCAGGTTTTGCTACTTTTTGTTCTCCACATACAATACTAAGTCCCACTAGGGTAAAAACTTCATTTTAAGGTGAGGAATGGAGGCTATAATCCAAAAAATTGATTGGAGCAATCTTACAAAGATAGCATTATAAGCCAATTATGACTTTACTATAATAAATTGGATGGAGTGCATGATTTGTTGGGGGAAATTCTCTAAGTATAACTGAGAGACTGATTGTCCATTCAGTGGACCTATGCAGGTTGAAGTTTCTCTCTTGTGAGACCCATATTGAGAAAAGTAGAGTTAAATAAGACATCCACAAATCTCCCATTCTCCACCAAAATCCTTTTGACATTATAAAATGAGTCACATATTCCCATATTAATCACAAGTAGATCCCTGATTAGGTATTTTTACTCCCTCTAAATCATAATCATCAAAGGTAATAGAATGATTGATTCGGGACTTCTTCGATGTTGGATTTACATTTATAACTAATAGGAGTTGATTTGATAATAAGGCCCCCCTTGAAATGGTCTCAATCTCCCAAACTATTTAACAATTATTCAATGGTTGTGTCTGCTATTATTGATTTTATCCCACACTGAGATAGACATCATCTCAAGCAGGGTGGATTTTAAACAAATTGTAAAAGGTAGACTTGTTAGATGAGTATTTCAATTTTATCTTTGATCTGCTTACAACCTTCAGTAGTGTGCCCATATCTGTTATATTAATGATAATATTGATCCTAATTTCTTGTATTTGGGAAAGGGTTTGGCTACCTTACATTTCTTGACATGTGATGAGTGGTGTATACTCCTCTTATCAAGGCTCCCATTATGGAAATGTGAGTCTAAAGGTAGATTATTCTTCCATTATTTATTTTGCTGGGATAATGAGTTATCCATCCCTGATGCACTTTTATGCTTTCCATTTGTTTGTTTTAAAAGTTCATGAAGGTTATTAAACCTTTAAGAATTACCCCAAGGCTAATCAAGAGGGGGGGGGGGGGAAAGGGGGGGGGGGGGGGGGGTGAATTAGTTATTTTAAAAATTATTTAAAGCAAAGAAGAAAAATCTTTTTATCCTTTTAAATATTTTAAAAGAAGCAAGATTATCCCATAATGCAAAAGTAGCTTTAAGAAGACAATGGAAACCTTGCTTGGAGCAACCTTGATTGGTTGTCCTGTACAATTCTATGATAGTCCCGTATGATTTTGTGGTCATCCTGTATGATTCTGTGATCATACAATGGAAACCTTACTTAGAGTAACCATGCTTTAAAAATTACTTCAAGCATTTATGCTGATTGTCTCGTATGATTTTGTAATTATACTATATGATTAGTTCAAGATACTATACTAATCATCCAGTATGATAGAAGATGATGTGCGATGATCTAAATATTATCTCATACATCTCTCGGGTCATTTTGTACGATCTCCATATATGATTAGAAGAAAAAATTTGTCTTTTATCTTGGATGATGCGGGACGATCAAGTATCATCCCATGTATCTCTTGGGTCATCTACTACGACTGTTATCGATTATCTTGTATGATTTGATCAAGCAATTCTACCATAATTAGTCCCCTGATTAAAGGATCAATTTAGATATGATTATCATACATCGTCCAATATGATTCACCTCATTTTATATGATTAGAACCAAATTGGAATATTAAAATATTTCCTAAATTATGATTGGAGACTATTATTTATAATCATAATTGTTCATCTTATACAATATAGATTATATAATATGATTAGTTTAATCACTTTTAATTAACAGAGGTGCCATAATTATGGTTTTCTATTTTAACTGATCATCAAGTATGATATAGATTATACTGTATGATTAGTTCAAAAATAAGAAATTCCTCTAACTCATCCACTCACTCCTTTAAGTGTGTGTGCGCAAGGTTACTCCAAGTAAGGTTTAGTGTTCTACCCTTAAGGATTTCATAGGGTGTCTTGTTCAACTTGGATCTAACATTAATCCTATTCAAAACATAACAAGCTGTATTTACCGCTTATACCCAAAAGTATTTAGGAAGTGAGTATTCACCTAACATAACTCTAATGACTTTTACTATGATTTTATTATTTCTTTCAGCAACCCCATTCAGCTGAGGTGTTATAGGAGCTGAAAAATTATGATCTATCCCAAGCTCATAATAAGTTTCAAAGTTCTCATTCTCAAATTCCCCACTATGATTACTATGAATTGTCAAAATTTCACAACTAGCTTCCTTTTAATCCAACTGGAGAATGTTCTAAATTTCTTGAATTATTTACTTTTTTGAGATAGGAATCCAACCCAAGTAAACCTCGAGTAATCATCAATAATCATATACCTAAAGACTTTCCCTCTTAAGCTTATAGTGCTAATGGGTCCAAAGAGATCAATGTGAAGGACTTCTAGAGGTTTGCTAGTTTTAATGTCCTTGATTGAGTGGAAGGAGGATTTGACTTGCTTTCCTAATAGACAGGCATCACATAAGTGGTTTTTAGTGAACTTTAGTTAGGGTATGCCTCTCACTAAGTCTTTTTGAGAGATTTTTTTAAGATTTTTTATGCTTGCATGACACAATCTCTTATGTTATAACAAAGATTCATCAATAATAGTTTTTAGGAAAAGAGAAGCAACAGGTTCAACATAGTTTAAACCAAGCATATAAATATTATTGATTCTATTTCCTTGCAACACAGTGTTTCCATTTATGTCTATAATGCAACTGTTAACAAGAATTTAATGCTAAAGCCTTTATCACAGAGCGAGCTTGTGCTAAGAAAGTTATGTTTTAAGCAATCTACCAGTAAAATATTTTTAATGTGGAAGTTTTTTGAGTTGCCAATTATACCTGGGCACACTACTTCTGGTGGTGTTTTTTTGAAGTGTTACATTACCTCCCGCCCTGCCTCTAGCAAAATGAATTGATTTGAATCTCCAATCATGGGTCTTGAACATCCGCTGTCTAGGTACCACATGCTCTCATGAAGCCTTTTGTGAGAGAACCCTTATAAAATCATTAAAGGTTAGATTTAGGAACCCAAATAAGTTTGGGTTCAACCTTATGAATTAAAAAATGAGATGCATGCATGCTATGATGTAGTATATACAATATTGGTCTCCACACTAAATGTGTTATATGGTGGATATTACAAGTGTGAGAGATATGTTCTAGCATGCCACAAGAAAAAATATCTAACTCCTATAAATGGATTTACAAGTTTATTAGGGTTATGGTGCATCTTCTTAGGTTTAGATGATATATGCTGCGGTGATGTTTTGACTTCCTTAAGAGCAGTTAATTTTTCTCTCAGTATTTTTTTTAAACTTTTAGAACTATATTATTAACTTTTAAATCATGCTCACTACTATTTAATTGTCATACATGAGTTTCTAATTCCTTGAATGCATTTTCTAATTCAACATGTGATATTTTTTAGGAGTCATGTTCAACAGATAAATCAAGATGCTTCTTATTTAAATTATAAAATTGATCTAACAAAGCCATATTAGTACTATCCAAAGTGGAATTATCTTTCCTGAGGCATTCATGGTCTTTTTGTAAATTTGAAAAATCAGATTTGAGGCTTGCTTGTACTTTCTTGAGCTTCCTATATATTATGATTTTTTTTCAAAAATATTAAATAATTCATCATAGAAAAGCTCACATACCTCCTCTTGATCAGAATGATCAAGTTCATTTTTTTTCCATCAAGCATAGTTTGGTTACCTCATCTTTTGCTTTAATTTCAGATGAGTCTAAAATAGAGTGCCTAGAAAGCCTTATGAGTCCTTTGCTTGCCCTTCTTGAACTTAGGTTTTTCTTTACCATTCTTGATTAGGTGAATTTTTAGATTTAGGATTGACCTGGTTTCCCACATTAAAATAAATAATATTAGTAAAAACTTTAAATTTTTATTTGCTTTACCTTTGCTCCATTACTGACGATACTTTTGCTTTTCCTTAGAAAGCTCTTGAATTGCCTTGTTATCAGTTCTATATCATCATCATCCTCAGGTGCATAAGTGTCACTGTCAAAATCATTAACCTTTAAGGCTAGAATTTTCTCCTATCTCTTTTTAACTACCTCAAGCTAACTTTGACTCATTCCTTGCTCATAGGCAATGAGTGATCCAAGTAAGTTATAAATGGGTTAAATATTCATATCTTCAGATTCAATAATAACAATAATTTTTGCATGGTAGGAGAAGGTAAACAATACAAAATCTTGTTAACTTTTTTATATTTAGTAGGTTCTCTTCTTAAGGCATGCAGGAAAGTAATAATACGAGTAAACCTAGTATACATTTCAAAAATAGATTTTCTAGGTTTTATGCAAAAAGTTCATAATCATGAAGCAGAATATTCAACCTAGATTATTTTAATTTTTTAGTTCCTTCATATGTTATGTAGAGTTTATCCCAAATCTCCTTACTAGTAGTACAAGTAGAAACACATATGTAATCTTAAGATTTTAAAGCATAGAAAAAATAGTTTAAATATTTTATAATTAGTTGGGTTAAATCTCTATCATATGTACTCTATTCATAAAATAATATTTCAGTTTTAAATCCATTCACTAAACGAGAAGGTATATAATTTCCTTCCTAACTAACATCTGTTGAAACACGTTCACTATGAATTAGGTTATTAAGCCTAAGTTTATGTCCCACAGCTAATCAAGAGGGGGGAGGGGGTGAATTAATATTTTAAAAATTATTCCCTCTTTTGAGTATTTTAAATCGAAATTAAACTTTAATGAATTTTGTAGAAATAGTTTTTCAACCACAGTTTTAAAATAGTAAATCACAAAAATAAAAAGTAGCGGAAAAATAATGACACCAGATTTATAGTGGTTCGGTCAAAACCAGACCTACTTCTACTCCCCGGAGGCACCCTCCGAGTATTGCACTAATACCACTAGTGACTCTCCTTTTGCACCCACAACAAGGCGGAGAAGCCTTTACAAAACTCTTTTCACCACTACCCGGTGTGACAGAGAACCGTCATCCTTTTACACTATCCCCAGTGCTAGGCAGAGAATCGTCATCCTTTTACACTATTCTCAGTGCTGGCAGAGAACCGTCTGTCCTTTTCACACTATCCCCAGTGATGGCAGAGAACTGTCCATCCTTTCACACTATCCCCAATGCTGACAAAGAACCGTCCGTCCTTTCACACTCTCCCAGTGTAGGCAGAGAACTCTTCATCCTTTCACACACTCCTAGTGTGGGCAGAGAACCCTTCATCCTTTCACACACTCCTAGTGTGGGCAGAGAATCCTTTTACTCCCTTCTAGAGTAGGCAGAGAACTTGAATCTGTTGCTAAAGAATATCTCCCGAGAGCCACCAAGAAATCAAGAAGGAAGCTTAAAGAAGATATTGAAAACCTTGCTTGGAGTAATCTTTATGAATCGTTCATAATTACCTCTCCCAAATCTCCCTCTCTCCCAAAGCTCCCTCTCTCTTTCTCCTTTAAACTCTTTTTCAAGACAAGACAAAACAAAAGATCTCTACAAAGATAGATATGAGCGATTAAATAGAGAGCCTATTAAAGAAGCCCTAATATTTAATTTGTCATCAAATATCATCCAGTATGATCATTAGATCATCATGTACGATTATTATAAAATAGCCCTTTTAGATAGTATAAACCACATTATTCTGTTTGATTAGTTCAAGTATTTGTGCTGATCATCCCATACGATTCTACAATCATACTATATGATTTATTCAAGATACTACATTGATCGTACAGTATGACAGGCCATAATTTGCGACAATCTAAATATCATCCTGTATATCTCTCTGATTGTCTTATATGGTCTTCCTATATGATTAGACGAAAAATCATGGTATTTCATTGTGGATAATGAGTGATGATCAAGTATTATCCAATGTATCTCTTAGGTAATATAATATGATCATTACTGATAATCCTATATGATTTGACCGAGCAATTCTACCATAATTAGTCCCCTGATCACATGATCAATTTAGGAATAATTATTATATATTATCTAGTATGATTCACATCATCCTGTATAATTAGAACAAAATTTAAATATTATAATATTACCTAAATTATAATTGGTGGCTATTTTTTATAATCATAATTGATCATTATGTTTGATATATATTATACAATATGATTAGTTTAATCACTCTTAATTAATAGTGGTGCTCTAATTAGGGTTTTTATTTTATTTGATTATCTAGTTTAATATACATTGTACCATATAATTAGTTCAAAAATAAAAAAATTTCTCTAACTCACCCACTCACTCCCTTGAGCATGCATGTGCAAGGTTACTCATCCTAGGATCCACCAGATATATGATTTGACTCAATAAAGATAAAAGTACATTAAAATTAAAAGTATACATAGACTCAACCCTAATTTACCCAATCCTAAGATGATAGACATTGCTAAAGGACTTGTAGACCTAAAATATTAGTGAGCAGGGTAACAAAATAGATATGAAATAATAATAGTGATAAGGAAACAATAATGTTTGTTATCACTAAAAAATATAATGCTTGAACCCATATTTGTAACATGCTCAAACTACTTTCTATGAACATTAGTGGTTCCATCTACAGAGATTTATTCCTCCACATGATGGCTCAGGTCAGCATACAAGGGAATCGTTTATCTCATAAGTACCAAGTTAAAGGGACTAGGGTGGAGGCATCTAAGGGAAACTCCCTCTAGCAGTTCATGATTCACTCCTAAATCTTGTTAAGCCTCGATGAAAAATTATTGAAAACAGTCCTTAAGTGATTCTTTCACTTTGGTGAACCCAGACATGTGAGAAAATCATTAACAGGTCTTTGATTAGCGACGAATTATTCTACAACACATTGGCCAATTTGATGAATGTGGGGATCAATCTGGATGGAAGTGAATAAAACTAGATTTGAGCTTATCCTTTAAGGGTGGTAGGAATAACCTAGTAGAAGAACACATATGAGGCTCACTAGATATGTATGATGGTTTTATAATGTTCAATATGCTCGTATGGGTCAGATGTTCCATCATAGGATTTGATGCTAGGAAGTTTGAATCTTGTTGGAATGGGGTATTGAAAGATGACTTCATTAATGAAGATATTATCATTTACCTCCAATGGAGAATATTTTTTTGACCAATCATCACAGTACATAACATAGGGCATTGTGAGAGAGCTCATTAATGTACGGTTAGACTAAGTCTTCAGGGATGTCAGGAGGAATATACGATGATATAGTTAGAAATTTTTGTCTCAGCTTTGTATAAATATCTAATATACAACAGAACAAAAATAAACACTAGAATTTCTATATAAATAATCCTAGAAAAGAAAAAAATCATGGTGCTACACCTAATTAAAATGATTGCAATAGTATTTGATTAGATTATAAGTAGCTGACTCATTCCTAAAATAGACGACGATAAGATTATAATAATCAACCATCAGGTTAAAATCTAGTTATGAGTTGAGATAAAAAATCTAGTGATATTTAGTGGTCAGGTTGAAGTCTGACATCAGCTGGTAGTTGGGCAGAAGTCTGGTGTTAGTCGGTGGTCGAGCAGAGGTCCAGTGTCAGTCGGCTATTGTGTGGAAGTCCAGCAGTGGTTGAGGAGGAGAATGGTGGCAATAGAACTCGAGTTTCTCTTCTTCCTTCTCTTCCTTCCTTTTTTCTTTTCTTTCTTGTGCCCCCTTCCATAATAAATGAGGGGCGAATTTACAGTTTTCTGAGTGTGGCATGGCTAGTAAAAAGGAGGATAATCAGGGGTGAATTGGGAGTGGTTTGAATAGATGACTGATATTAAATCCCTTAATAATGGACCATTTATTGGGCATTTGAATGTCTTTATGATATCAAAATTCAATAATCTTAGGCTCGTTGAATTCATCTCATCGTGCCACATGATTCGACTATAATCATGTAACATTTAGAGATTATTTGGTAATCCAAGTTATGGTTTGAATCATTCAAATGCACTTTGATCTTTGATTTATAGTCGTTTGGGCTCAAATTGAGTTGAATTTAGTGTCATTGGGTCTGTATTACTAAGACTTTAAATTTGACTGTAAGTTTACTAAAATCAGAGTACAAGTGGTCTAAATTGTAATTTTTTGAAGTTTCCAACTTGATTTTATCTCGAGATTTATGCTCGATCAAGATGATTTTTT
This sequence comes from Dendrobium catenatum, assembly GCF_001605985.2. Lineage (NCBI taxonomy): Eukaryota > Viridiplantae > Streptophyta > Magnoliopsida > Asparagales > Orchidaceae > Dendrobium > Dendrobium catenatum. The sequence continues at coordinate 7,245,021 of NW_021318693.1, forward strand.
GATGGTATATCAATAATAAATATTTAATAATATAAAAATTAATTAATATTTAATTTTTAAAATTAATAAAAAATTTAAAATATTTAATAGAAATTTAAATATTTAAATATTTAAAATAATTAATACACAGATATCCAGCACACAAATAGGTGAAAAGATTCCACTAGATTCAATTGAGTTATAAGTTTGGTCCATTTGTTGACTAAGAGATGGTAATATTACAAGAGTTTGGATAGTTGGGAGAAAGTCTGAAGGAAATTGGGCAGAGGTCCAACAATGGTTGGACAAAGGTCCAACGGCGATCAGGTGGGTGTTCGACGGTGAGCAGTGATTTGGTGATGGTCCAATGATGGTCGGGTGGGAGTCCGCATCGATCGGTGGCCTTGTGGAAGTCCAGCGATAATTACAGGTAGGGTGGGAGCTCGGTGGTGGTCGGTGGTTGGGCGATGGTTTAAAGATGGTAGGGAATGAGTCTATAGGTGGTCGATGGCTAGGCTGTGGTACAAAGATGGTTGGGATGAAGTCCATATTGGTTAACGGCCAGCCAAAGTCTGCTATGGTCAGCAGCCAGGCAATATTTTTATGATGGTCAGATGGAAGTTTGATAGTCGGCGATGATGCTGGAGCTCTTAAAGCCTCAGAGCTCTTTCCAATCTCTAACCAAAGGTCCCTTTCATGTAGAGAGTGGGGGTCTATTTATATATTTTTTAGTGTGGCATGCACATAAATAAAAAGATGATTTGGGAAAAATTTGGAGTGCTTTATTAGACGGCCCATACTGATCCCACCAATCATTAAGCATTTTTTAAGTGTTTAACTGCATTAATAATGTTGGAATTTAGCTATCTTAGGGTCATTAGATTAGTTATGTTGATATGATTGATTTGACTATAAGTATGCCATATTTAGATATCATTAGGTAATCCAATTTAGGCTTTGAACCTTCTAAATAAGCTTCGAGCCCCTGATCTGGACTTTTTTCAGCTCGGATTAGATCGATTTTGTTGTTTTTAGGTTAATCTTTTTGAGTCTTTTAGTTTTACTATAAGTTTATTGAAATTAGAGTTCATATAGTCCCAAAAACAATTTTGGAGGTTTTTAACTTAAATATGCTTTGAGATTCGTACACGGCCATAATGCGTTTTGGTGACGTATCAATTGCCATCTATTTTTGGACATTGAATCATGTATAGTCCAAAAATATTTATATAACTTTAGCATTCCACAAAGTCAGAGCATTCATCGAAGAAAAAAATATAGAAAACTTTACTAAAAAACTTTTCAAATGGCTCAAAATTGATCATAGAGGCTATTTTAAGCTCTGAAAGTGTCAAAATTGAGGCTGGAATATCGAATAATGGTTACAGGGACTATAGAGACTTTCGTAACAGACTTTATTATATACAAATTTATTATTTTTATGTTCCAATTATTTATTTCTTAAATATTTTTTTTTATTTATTATTTTATTTTATTGTGAGCTTCTTTACAATAGGAGATTATTATGTGCTGTCTTTGGACCATCCACGGGCCAATTAGGACCCACCACGTCATCCGATACACAATGGTACACAGTAACGATACACAACATATTGGCGACGTAGTGAATCATCATTGGTATTTGGATGGTGTCCGATTACCATACGTAATAATGTCGCCTCAAAGAGAGAGGTAGTTGTAGTGCCGCCTCATTTGAGATGGAAGAAATAGGGTTTTAATAGTTATATTTAATTATTTTAATTTTTTTCCTTCCAAATGTTTTAAAAAATTTATAATATTTTTAGATAAGAAAATAATTAAATATAGATTTTTTCTAAATATATATTTTTATATTTATTTAATATTCATCCTTTTTAAAAAATCAATATTCTTTCCCATATACAATATCAAAATATTATGGATTGGAATATTTGTGGTGGTAGAGAGATATATACTTTAGCATCCAAGACTTGTACGAAGATCCATCACATAGACCGAAAAGAGGGAGGGGTGCGAGAGTCGTAAGAGATAATACAATTTTTTTTTTGTGGAAAATCATGAATAGGGAAAAAATTATGGGGATTAGCCCAGTGAAAATGGTTCCATTATTGTTTAATATTGAATACAAATGAGGCCCTTCCATGGGGGAAGGTCTATGCATGATGTAGTAAATATACATAATATAGAGCACATTATATAGTAGTGGTTGGAAAAATTTAATGATAAGGGAGCTATTTTCAAAAGAAAGTTGTCATATTCATTTGGTTTACTGGACAACAAAGGTTGGAGGGACCTTAGTCGGTAGGCAATGGAGGTTAGAGGGTCCGTTGTAAGTGAGCAATAATGGTTAGAAGGGTCAAAGTCGGTGGGTGAAAGAGGTAAAAGGGACCATAGTTGATGGGAAATAGAGGTCGAAGGGACCATAATAGACAGGTGATGGTGATCGAAGGGACCATAGTCGGCAGACAATAGTGGTCAAATGGACTGTAGTTAGTAGGGAATTATAGTCTGAGGGATTATAGTCGGAGGGTGACACTAGTTTGAGGGACCGTAGAAGGTGGTTTGAGGGATTATTATTGTCAAATGGCAGAGGTCATAGGGATTGTAGTAGGTGGGCAATAGTGATGAGAGGGAACCTAGTTGGCAATCAATGGGAGGTCAGAGGGACCATAGTTGGCGGGTGATAGTAATTAAAGGGACAATAGTCAACGGGTCACATAGGTCATAGGGAGCGCAATCAATGAGCGACAGTGGTTAGAGAAACCCTAGTCGACTGTCGGAGAAACCATAGTTGGGAGGTAATGGTGGTCAGATAGACCATAGTTGGTGGATGATAGTTGTTTGGAGGACTGTAGTTGACGGGGAATGGAGGTCCGAGGGATCGAATTCAGTGCACGATGTTGGTCTGAGGGATTATAGTCAGTTGGCCATGGAGGTTGGAGGGATAATATCTGACTAGTGATGTTGGTCGGGTAGAATTTTGTGATGGTTGGTGGTCTGGTGGATGTTTGGTGGCTGGATGGTGGTTTGATGATGGTCGGGTGCATGTCAGGAGGCAGTCGAAGACCCAGTGGAAGTTTGATGACCAAGTGGAATTTTGGCCACAGTTGGCAGCCAGGCAGTGGTCCAGCGATGCTTGTCAGAGGTTCTCTAGTTGTGATCTGGTCCACTTACGCATGAAGCCACATGGATGTGTTGATACATATAGTTGTAGGGTGTGTCGCTGACGGCAGTAAGGCAAGGTGCTGATGATGCTTGTCAAGAGCTGAAGGGCTAATGAAGGTTGGGAGGCACCAGGAAAATAATGGCAGTCAGGAGAAGGGTCAATGATGATGGTGGTAGGGATATATTCCATTGAAGGCAATAAGAATCCATGCTGACATGAGTGAACTATAAACATCACCAATGATGCCGGTCGAGTATAGGCCTGAAGGATATAAGGCTCTAATATTTCCTTGAAGAGGGGGTTGACTAGAGATACTTTAAAGTGTTAAATAAAAAGGTCAAGGGGAATACACCAAGAATGTTTGACCAGTCCATGGTTGCTTGCCGAATCATTGCTTGATGTGTTAACTTGCATAAAGAGGCTGGAAAATTCATTAAAAATATTTGAACTATCCGAGGTTGTTTGTTAGAGCATTGCTCAATTATGTTAAATTATATAGAAGAAGTCAAGGGAGATCCACAAGTGATGTTTGACCTATCCAAGATTATTTTTCAAAATATTTCTTGATGTCATTAGCCTGTTGAGAAGTGGTTGAGAGAATCAAACAAGGATGTTTAACATATCTAAGATTATTTGTTAAAGCATTGCTCGATGACATTAACTTGTGTCAAAGTGATCGAATCAAACCCCCCTATGATCAATTATACCTTTATTGGGAGGGGATGAATGTCAATAGATTCGACAAAGTTATAAAGTTTGGCCATCTCTTGACTTAGAAGATGTGATATTATAATATTTTGGAGAGTTGGGAGAAAGTATGATGGCAGCCTGGTGGAAATCCAGTAGTGGGCGAAAGCTGGGAGATGGTCTAACGATGGTCGAGCAGGAGTCTATCTGCCATCAGTGGTCGTGCAGTGGTCTGAAGATGGTTGGAAAGGATTCCAATGATGTTCGGTAGTCAAGTGGAACTCCGATAGTAGTAGGTGGCTGGGTGGTGGTCCGATGATTGTCGGGCATGAGTGTGGCGATGGTCGGCGGCTAGTTAGTTACCTCTTAAAGATGGTAAGTTTAATTATAAGTTTGTTAAGATAGGAGTTCAGATGGTCCTGATTATAATTTTGGAATTTTCCAACTTAAAGAAGCCTCTAAATTTGTGCACGGCCAAGATGATTTTTGGTGATGTTTTAGTTGGCCTCCTATTATTGAATGTCGAATCTTACTAATTTAAAAAATATTTATATAATTTCAGCATTCCACAAAGTTAGAGGGTTCGAAGGAGTAAAAAATATAGAAAAAGTTATCTCTAAAACTATTCAAATAGTCTAAATCAGAATTTACGGGACTATATATATATATATATATATATATATATATAATTGAATTACTGTAGAGCAAAGGCTCTAATGCCTTGATAAAAATTCCTAGCACTATTGTACTATAAAGCCTAATGCCGCAGTGCTACCAAGTACAGGGCCTCTATGCTCCAGTTCAAATAGAGATCAAATTTCTAATTTAAAATGCATTTTCAAATTCTGGTTTTTTATAACTATTGTAACAACTCACCCATGTGAAATAAAGTTTCTTTAAAAATATGAAAAATTCTAAAGTTTAGTGCTTTGATGGTGATCTGGTGAGCGCTACGGTGCTATGCCATGATAGTATGTATATGTATATCCTTGCCTTACCCATTGACTCTCTTACTTGGTTGCTTGGCTAGGACGAAATTGAAAGAGAGGAACAAGAGAGGAAAGAAAATATCTTTGGTTCATATTTGTCAGCCATTTTTGTTACATATTTTATTCTATTCATTTTAAATTACTAATCTCTTTCTTTTATTTTTAATGATTTTGTCTTCTATGAATTTTATCTCTCCTAAATTTCAAAAATATATTATATCCTAATTTCATAAGCTTTCACTATACGAGTTTAGAGATATTATAGATTTTTTCATTCTAAATGATTTGATAAGATTTTATTGTATTTTAAATGAAGTACTGAATAATATCAGATACAAGACATGATAACTCCACATGATACCCTACTGATCCATTTGATTCACTGATAGTGAGTCATGAGGAGTTGGAGATTTATTTTGAGTTATGAGGAGTCAAGGTGATTGATTTATGTGATTCAAGAGGAGTTATAAGAAGTACATTGATTGAGAGTTATATGGGGCGAGTGATTAGGAGTCATAAATGAAGGAGTAAGATACCATTAAGATACACTCATTGAATATGTAAATACTAATACCAACAATCTTATGAGTACTAGATTGATATTGTGACTAATATTAATACTGTTTAAAATCATTATCACTATTTAATATTATTAATTATTATTGTTGATTGTTACTGGTACCGTGACTAATGATATAATAGATTGAAATGTGATGAACTATAGAAAGATAAATTGATATAGATAATCAGTTTAGATATTGATGCATATATTTCTTTATATGATTTATAACATATTATTCTTTTTTATCTTGTATTAATTTCAGTTGTAAAATTTTAGTTATTTGCTGGACTATGTGCTCATGATGTGATTTTACATGTTTTTATGAAATGTTAAAGATCCTATGATATAAGGCTCCAGAAAAGATAAAAATATACTTATATTTCTTTTTGTTATTCATTGGTAAGCACTAATTAAATGATTAAAATGAAAGACTCATGAAATTCTTCAATATAGATCATAGATTGTGACAAAATGATTCATAATGATGGTTATTGGAAGAATTCAAATATAACTAGAGCTTTTGAACATAATAGAAATGTAATTTTTGATTTATAATTATTCATTTGAATTTAAAATTTTATTTTGATCATTCTCTCTCTCTGTGTGACTGATATAGAAATAACAAGCATGACATTTTTTTGAAGGTGGGGAGATTATAAAAACTTACATATGTGAGATAATATTATTAAAAAAATATGAAAATTCTGAAGTAGAGCACTTTGGAACTAACCTGGTGAACACTACGGTGCGAGGCCATGAATTATATATATATCCCTTCCTCACCCCATCTACTCCTTCACTTGGTTGCTTGGCCAAGAAGAAAGTGAAAGAGTGAAAGAAGATAGAGAAAAGAGAAAGGTCATGGGATAAATATTATTAGTCATTCCAGTTAGAGAAAATTTATTATATTCATTCTAAGTGACTAATCTCTTACTTCTAATTTTAGTGATTGTGGTTTACATGAATTTTATCTCTCATAAATCTGCTAAAAATTTATTATCTCCTAATTTCATAAGCTTTCACCGTACATGTTTAGATATGTTATAGATTTGAATATTCTTAAAGATTTGATATGATTTTATTACATTTTAAATGAAGTACCTAATGATATCAGATAGATGATATGATAACTCCATTTGACGTCCTACTAATTCATATAATTCACTAATTAGGAGTCATAATAAGCTGTAGTTTAATTGGGAGTTATTAGGAGTTGGGTCGATTGATTCATGTAATTCAAAGGGAGTTGTAAAGAGTATATTGATTGGGAGTTATGAAGGGAGACTGATTGAGAGACATAGGTGCACGAATAAGATACCCTTAACTTACACTCATTGAATATTTGAATATTGATACCAACACTCTTATGAGCACTGTACTGATATTGTGATTGAAACTAATAATTTTTAATGTCATTATTACTATTTAACAATATTAATTAGTATTGTTGCCTCTTATTCCTTATTGTGATGAATTATATAATGTTTTGAGATATGATGAACTATAAAAAGGTTAAATTGATATTGATAACCAGTATAGACATTGTTGCATATATTTTCTGATATGATTTATAGCATATTATTCTTTTTTTTTATCTTGTATTGATCTCAATTATAAGATTTTAGTTACTTTATGAAGTATGTGCTCATTATGTGATTTTACATGTTTTTAGGAAAGAGTAAAGATCCTATGATATAAGGCTTCGGACAAAACAAAAAAGCAACAATATTTCTTTTCGTTGTTCATTAGTAAGCTATAGTTAAATGGTTTAAATGATAGATTAATGTAATTCTTTTAATATAGACCTTGGATTGTAACAAACCTTCTTTAATAGTATTTTATGGTCAAATTATCTATGGTTTGATGAAAAAAAAAACCCTATATAAGAGGCTTGGCTATATAACTAGAACGTCTAGATAGAAATCACCAAATATGCTCCATTGAATGTCTGGAGCAATAAGCTTATTATTTTATGGGGCACTCCAAAACCACTCTTCTTATACTTTTATCATGTGATGCAAGGAAATGAAGAAGTTCCAAAAAATTTCATGATTATTTGATTCATCATGATCACGAAAAGCTAAACCTTGATGCAATAGAAATCAGACACAATCAATACTACTAGCAATTAAATGAGTTACATAGTCTTTTCAATTTTGATTAGAAGGCTTTGTAATAGCAAATCTAATGTCTTGCTTTTGATTCATTAGATCTTCACTATATGCAATGTTATGAAAACTATTTACTTGCCCAACATGGACTTGAAATCTATCCTTTGTTTTTCAACTCAAAATTTCTTATTTATCGAAGCTATCACCACTTGCTTGATCTCCTATTTCAGATATATAAAGATAATATAATAAGCAATAAGCTGAATCTTTGATGAGACTGTACTCTAACCATGCTTTGTAACTATCAAACTAAACTGGATTAAACCTACGTAATTTATTTCCGAATTTTGTTTGAGAAAATTCATGGTCATGAGGCTTACAAGTCCCTCTTAATAAGTATGTTCTTTTTATTGTATCTCAATCATTTGGATGATAATCAGAAATATTGTTTCCTTAATCTAGGGTCAATGGATAAATCATCAAAATTTTCCACACAAAGATATATATTTGGATTGTGTATTAATATCATTACAATTTAGATCATGCTCAACTACATCAACCTTTATTTTGAAGTATCACTCCATATCTTTAACAAAAAAATTATAATGATATACAATTTAATATAACAGAACAAATATATGTACTTACTTTTTAATGAGAAATAATAATTGCCTTGATCCCAACCACCTCTTAAATAGGCCAAATTGTTCACTTAGCCACAATTGGCTAGATTTACCACTTACAGCCAATTTGACCAAATTCAGCTCGAGCTATAACTGAAAACCATTTCAATTACTTAATTATTGGATGAATTGAGCTCAATTGACTCTTAATTAAACCACCACTATTCGACCAATTAGACCATTTGCCTCAAATTAACAACCATTTAAAATTTACTTGTTAATCCATTACTTGCTCTATTTTAATAAAAAAAATTAATTATGTACTAAAAATTTCATTTTTGGAAAATATTTTGATAAATATTTTAATTAGTCTTAAGCTCTCGAGTTTATTTTAATATAAAAATATATAAGTAACAAATAATATTTTAATTTTAAAATATATTTTAATTATTTATTAATAAAATGTTCCTCAAATAATTTATTTGTCTTCAATCTCGTCAATCTTGCCGGCCTTTGCGCCCCTAAACATTCAATGATGTAAACTTGACTATCATCATATCCTTCCAAAGAATCACCAATCAAAAATATATGGAGAATTGATTTGCTATTCACTTTAGTTTATATTTGACTCTTTTATCAGCCCCTTCTTAGCAGACTTAACTTGGATTATGTTCATTGTATTATTAATTATTACCAAATAATTTTCTTTTTAAGACTGTAAACATTAAACAGAAGTAATGAAACTTTAACGTAAGTTTTGAAGAAGATATTTAAAAACTAATTTATTTGAATATTAAAAATAATATTAAAACTGATTTAATCCAAAATAAAATTTTGTACTTATCTCGCAAAAAAATAAATAAAGGATCTCCAATTTCCACTATTATGGGGCACTTAAAGACGAGAAAAAAATTTAAAAATAGATATAATAAATAATTCAATTATTAAAAATTAAAATTTAAAAATAGATTGTCATAGCATCAAAGCTGATGGACGGTTATTGTGGTCGGGGTTCTCTACTAATAATTAATATAAAATAAATTTGATTTTTATTTAATTATTTGTTAATTATCTTTTTTCTTTAATTTTTTTTTTTGACTTTCAATTAGCATGCATATACAATTAGCTTTTTTAATGTATCAATAATATTAAATATTTTAATAAAAACAAGCCATACATTATTAATAAAGAAGACATAAAATTATATAAGCAAGTCTGCAAAGTGTAGTCAAATCTCCTAAGAGCGAGCTGATAAAGTAGTCAAATATGGACAAAAACAAACAACAAATCAATGCCTCATAATTTATTTTATTATTGATACTTCGGAAGGGTATGATTGGCAAAGTTTACTTTTTTTTTTTCGGGAAATTTTGGGGCACAAAGCCCATTCATTGCATAAAAAGATTACAAGTAAGTAAAAAACAAAACTATAATCCAACAATCTCAAACAACAAAAAGAGATTTTGGATTCTAAAGGAAAGGAAATTACATTCAAAATTAAAATGAAAGACTAAAAGCTAAAAGCCAAGGACTCAGAAAAGCTCATAATCACGAAGGCTCGAAAGGGTCAAAGTATGAGCTTAGCCTCTGGTTGCCCAGTAGACCGTCCAAGAGGAAGCTGAACAAGTTCAGCGTTCATCATCGTCCAATAAAAATTTTTGTCTCCCACAACTGCAAAATCCTCTGACCAAACAGTAAGCCAGAGTACCCAGCACAAAGACAGTAGTGAATAATTCATTCCAGAATTTTCTAATCAGCAACTCCCAGCGAACAGGGGACATAGAATACAGTTTTACTTCCAGCATAGCGTCTTTAACAGCACAGCTTTCTTGATTTTAGACATGATAGTGGTTTTGCAATCAATAACCCCACCAAATAATCTATCATTCATTGCTCTCCAAACAAAGTAAATTATAGCTGATGCAGTAAGAAGAAATTGATTTCTAGTTTTTGTGCTGTAGCCTTGGTCCCATATACTATCATAAATTTGATGCATGTTTGGCCTCATTAGAAGATGTTGCAACCATGGAAATAATTTTTTTAAAATGTCAAAAGTAAAACTACATTCAAAATAAAGATGGGAAATAGTTTCCCTCTCCACATGACAAAAGCAGCAAGTATTAGGCATCAGAATTTCACGGACTGCAAGAACATCTGCAGTTTTTAAGCCCCCGCGAAAATCCAACCAAGCATATACTGAATAGCGAAGGGCATTCTTCTTATGCCAAATGTGTTTATACCAAGGCATCATATCCATATTATCATAAAATTGAGTGTAAAAATCTCGGTATTTTGGATTCTTCTTGTCTTTCCAGGTATGATTTTCCAATAGTGGATCAATAATCACAGAGTTAATAAGAGAGAGTAGGTGATTATCCAAGCAATTGGGAAGGGCCCATTTTCCGTTTTGAATAAGCTGGGCAACTGGGCAATTAATAAGATAAGAGATGGTGGGATATGAAGAGGTATTTTTAAGTAAATCAGCAATCGAATTACCACCACACCAAGGGTCCCAGTAAAAGGACAGATTACTGCTAGCATTAATAGAAAAGATAATGCAATTTTTTATCTCTATGGCTTTAGCACACAAAATCTTCCAGTAATGAGTGTACTTACAGGTAATCGGTTTCCACAAAGAATTGAATCTAGCTCTCCACCAAGAAAATAGCAGAGAGTTATCATTTAAGAATCTCCATATTGTAGTACAGGTATAACTGTGTTTAAGAGACTCAATTGATGGAATACCCAATCCCCCTTTGATCTTAGGACAGCAAGTTTTATTCCAGGAAATAGTCATAAGTTTTTTCTCTTTGATTTTGCCATAGAAGGTAAATCTGGAGCATTTCCTAGCAATTGTTATACAGCAGATTTTAGGTATAATTGAACCTCGGATCCAATAAGCTAAAGTATTAGCTATAGTAAACTTGATAAATTGGATTCTCCCAGCTAGAGAAAACGTTCTAGCCTTCCAACCATCTAGGTGAGTAGTGATTTTTTGCAGCAGAGGTTGAAAGTCACAGATTTTAAGTTTTTTGTAGAAGATTGGAATTCCCAGGTATGTGATAGATGAGAGAGACTGATGTATATTGAGGGTATTGCAAATATCCTCTGCCTCAATAGTGTTCTTAGAAATAAGAATAGAGCTTTTTAGAGGGTTCACTTTCAGCCCAGTACTACCTGCAAATTCCTGAAGAATAGAGTTGATAGAGTGTGCATTCCTTGTAGTGGCCGAGCCAAACACAAGGAGGTCATCAGCAAACATGAGATGAGAGACAAAGCAGTTCCCAGCTTTGATAGGTTGAAAAGTGTTGTTGGAGACCGCATGATCCAAAATTGAGGACAGTACATCCATTATGATACTAAAAAGATAGGGGGACAGCGGATACCCTTGTCTAATCCCAGAAGTAGAGTTAAAGTAGCCTTCAAGCACCCCATTAATAAAAATAGAGAAGTGGATATTGGATGTACAGGCTTTGATCCAGTTGATAAACATATTAGGGAATCCTTTAGCTTCAAGTAGTTTGTAAAGGAAATCTCTAGACACTGTGTCGAAGGATTTCGTTATGTCAAATTTTGCACATAAGTATTTATGCTTGTCTTTAATATTGAAAGTACCAAGGATATCAGCTGCCAGTAGGATGTTATCAGATATGATTCTCTTATGGATGAAACCACCTTGACTTGAGTGAATGATAAGAGGCATCACTAATTTCATTCTATTAGCAATGATTTTAGCAATGATTTTGTAGAGCACATTACAAAGAGCAATAGGTCTGTAGTTTTTAACATTATTCGCATGGGGTTTCTTGGGGACTAGTGCAATGACAGTAGCTTTGACCTGATTTGGCATATATCCCGTATTGAAGAAAGAGGTAACAGCTCTAAAAAGTTGAAGTTGAATAACACTCCAAGTAGATTTATAAAAATCGAAGGTGTAACCGTCTGGGCCGGGAGCAGTGTTGGAGTTTCCAGTAAAGACTATATTTTTAATCTCTTCCATTGTGACCGGGGCTAAGAGGGAAGAGGTAATGTGAGCCGGTATCAGATTTCCAGCAAGGATGTCCCTGCCCAACTGATTAGGAGCTGGGGAGTTGAAAAGAGTCTTAAAATGATTAATGAAGACTTTTGCAATATCAGCTTGAGTGGAGTAGGTGCCTTGATCATTAGAGATTGCTTTGATCTTATTATAATTTTTGGTAACATTGATTTTGGAGTATAGAAACTTCAGATCATCTTCACCCTGAGTAATCCATTTTACTTTAGCTCTTTGAGTAATCCAACTAGAAAGTGCTGCTTGACTGTGAGCTAATCTGTTATTGATGTGATGAAGTTTTCCATTAAGATAAGGGTCCAGAGGATTGGTTTGAATCTAAGTGAGAACAGAATGTTGGAGGTCTTTGAGTGTATCAATGTCAGCTTGAATGTGATTAGATTTTGACCACTTTTGTGATTCATAGAATTTTTGAGTTTCTTAAGCTTGAAGTTGAAGGAACATAAGGGACTGCTCTCGTTGGGATAGGAAAAGTCCTCCATAAGAGAACTCCAGAAATCTGGGAATTTAATACAGTAATTCTTGAAGAGGAAACGATGACCATTTGTATTTTCTTTCCAATTTACCAGAATGAGAGGAGAATGATCGGAGCAGTCAGGGTCTTCAACTTTATAAAAGGAGCTGGGATATTTGTGAAGCCATAGATCATTAACAAGTACACGATCTAGCTTAATATGAATGGGGTTTTGAGTTTGCTGATTGTGCCAAGTGTAGAAGTGACCTACAGATGAAAGGTCATGAATTCCAACATTGAAAATCATATTATTGAAGTCTCCCATCTTATTAGCAGTAAGGGAAGAGCCCCCCTCTTTTTCCCCCATCTCTCGGCAACAATTGAAATCACCCAAAATAGCCCATGGTGTATTGATTGACACAGCCAAATCTTGAATGTTTTTCCAGAGGGTATGTCTCTCATCTTGAGAGTTACTAGCATATACAACAGTGACAACACAAATATCATTAGCATCAGTAGTAATAGTTCCATGAATAAGCTGGTTAGTCATAAAAAAGTGGAGTAAAGTTAATAGCATCCTTATTCCACTTAACCCAAATGCGGCCGGGATTAGAAAACATAAAATTGTCACAATTGCCTTCTCTAGAAAAGATTTGATGATTAGCAAGGAACCAATCGTTTTGAAAGTTGCTTTGGATAATTTTAGCTTCTAGTATGAAGAGTAGTTCAAGTTTGTGGGTTTGAGTAAGGAGTTTACAGCTTTTTACCTTGTCCGGGTTGTTAAACCCTCTAATGTTCCAAGCTGCAATGTTTGGGAGGGTCATTGGGATTTGTTTTTAGGGGTAGAGGCCTTTTTTGTTTGTTTGCCTCTAGTTTGCTTTTGATTTTGGTTATTTGTGGCTTGGGATTTAGGAGAGTGTGTGGTGGAGCTTGTTGTGTCATTGGAAGATGTGGGTATATTTAGTTGGTGTATACTGGGAGAGGTGTGGGCTGGACTGTTGTGGTTAAGAATGAGTTTGAGTTTGTCTGTGGTAGTGTGATTAGTCTTTGGTGGAGAGTGAGCTTGATATAGGTTTTGGGTAGGGGGATGAGCTTCTTCATCCTTATCTTGGTCAGTTAAGGTCTGAAATTTGTTAGCTATTTTTATAAAAGGTGGGTCTTGAGTTTTTGGGAGTAGTTCAGAAGTGTCTTGAACTTCTCCCGAGGGTGAATTGAGATTAGGAATTATAGATCCATCTTCTTGTTTGGTTGTTTGGAGCTGGGCTGGTTGAGGAATGTTGTTGATAGTCTTGGTGGTGGGAGGATATTTAGGTATGATGAGTCTGGGTGGTGGGGATGGTCGTGGTTTACGACTAGAACTTCTTCCCCTGTTTGTGACTGTGGTGGTAGGCTTTTGGATTGGGTCTTTGGGACAAAGAGATGGTGGGTGCATAATAGAGCCGTATTGTGAACAATGGTCTGGTTTCCAATCATATTGTACGCGTAAGGGAGTAACCTTTCCATCCACATTAAAAAAGATTTCGTCTGGTAAAGTCGATGAGCTAGTGACTTGCACACATACACGCACAAATGTAAGACGAGTTTTTGCTGCCGTAAGGCCATCCACAGATACAACTAGCAAGTTTAGATATACCTTCCGGAGTCCAAAAAGAGAGAGGTAGGTTCAAGATTTTAACCCACAGAGGTATTGATGGAAATTCCTCTCGCTTTGGAACGAAATCAGGAGTCCACTTCTGTAAAATGAATGGCTTTCCAAAGAAAAACCAAGGGCCTCTGGTCCATGCATATTCGTAGTCTTCAAGAGCAGAAAATTTGAGTAAGAAGAAGCCATCGTCCATGGTAAGGAGAGAAAGCTCTCCTTTTAGCTGCCAAGCCTTCTTGATCGTCGAGAGTAGGGCTTCGTAGAAAGGTCTTTTCCCGATGGAGTAACCCACCAGCGACAGAGTCCATTCCGGCGCACCAGCAACAAATTGCTCTGTGGTAAAGTTAGCCGTGAAGTTTTGAGTTGGAACTAAGCCGAGCGAGTGAGAAAAATCAGTAGATATTTGAAGGGTTGAAGTTAAGAGGTTATTCCATAGAGGTAAAATGGAAGGAGGAGGGGTTTTAGAAGTGGATGAGGTAGTGAGCGGGGGAAAACCATCATCAGACATAGGGGAGAGGCTCCCAGCCGGAAGCGGCGGCTGAGAGGAAGCAAACTAGGAAAACCCTAGCAAAGTTTACTTCCTTGGAGGTTTAGATAGGCTAAGGCGGACGCGAGTGAAGAAGAAAAAAAATTGTATGAGGATATTTTTATTAAAAAAATTAAAATAAACTTCTAATTAATATAATATTAATTATTTTCAAGATTTTTTTTTATATCTAATCTTTCCTAGAATTTTATTCATGCACTTCTTTTTGCTCCACTATAACTTCGCAACTAGAAAAAAAGAATAAATATAAAACTCAGAAATAAAAAAAACATTTAATAATATTTAAAACCATATTATTATGAGACATATTTTTAAAATTTCATATATTTTTTATCGTAAAACATAACATAATTAGTAATCTTCTGAAACCTACGAGCAATATCTGAGCTCTCAAAGTTAATTTCTAACTGCTACGTTAAAATTGAATGGTGGAATCATATCACATGATATCAATCTGATGAGAAGAAAAGAAGCATAAGCAGAACAAGAAGTTTTCTTATTTTATATATAAGTAAGCTGATATCTGATGACAATCAAGCTCACCAAGTCACACATTATTTCATCCTCTGATACATATATACCACGACACGATATTGACCATTGAAACTTTTATTTATGACATGAAACTTTTATTTAAGAGGAAGGATAATAATTGAAAGCAGCCACTTCCATAGCACTTGTCGCAGCAAACTACTGCTTCTATGCAGCCTTTAATGGCGATCACCTACGTCACCACTACCATATCCACCGCTACCATCACCGCCATCGCCACCGTCATATCCACCACCGCCATATCCACCACCACCATCGTCACCACCACCGCCACTGCCATATCCACCGCCACCATAACCATAACCGCCATCGCTGTTGCCACCTACTTGGCCAACACCATAACCACCATAACCACGGGGGCCCTCATCATCGCCTCCTCCGTCCCCATCATCAGCTACTTGGTAGCCAGAGCTTGATTTTGGCTTGCTAGCCTGCTTCAAGGACCTTGCGAAGGAAAGGCAGAAGCTAATGCTAAGCAGAACTAACAAAGCAAGAGCCTTGAGCTTATTGCTTCTAGCCATTGTGGATTATCGAATGGTGGATGAGAGGCTGCGGTGGCCGAATGAGCGCTATTTATAGCTAAAGCCTTGCTCTAATTGAAAAGGTGATAGGATAACAATCACTCATTCATTAAAGATGGGTATTACTCTCAACCTCATCAATGGATGAGATAAACAAATTTACTTGTTAGTCACATTACTTGCTTTATTTTAAGATAAATTTTTTTTTTTGCGCACGAACAATTTCTTCTATAGATGATATTCTGACAAATATTTTAATGTCTTAAGCTCTTGAATTTATTTTGATATAAAAATATATAAGTAATTAATATTATATTAATTTAAACTATATTTTAATTATTTATTAATAAAATTATCCCAAATAAAGTTATTCATCTTCATTCTAGGTTATCTTGTCGGCCTTAGCCTACCTAAATCTCCAACGATCTAAATTTGACTATCATCATATACTTATAAAGAATCACAGATAAAAAAATGGAGAATTGATTTATTGTTCAGTTTTGTCCATATTTGACTCCTTTAACAGCTCACTTATAGAAGACTTGACTTGACTTCAAAGACTTGATATATAATTTTATTTAATTATTTGTTAATTATCTTTTTTTTTTTACTTTTAATTAGTAGGCATATACAATTAGCATTTTAATGTATCAATAATATTAAATTAAAAAAAAAAAACAAGCCATAAAGAAGACATCAAATTATAAGCATGTCTGTGAAGTGAAGTCAAGTCTCCTAAAAGCGAGCTGATAAAGTAGTCAAATATGGACTAAAATGAACAACCAATCAATGCCCCTTTATTTATTATTATTATTTTTTGATTGGTGATAATTTGGAAATATATGATGATTGGCAAAGTTTACTTCTATGGAGGTTTAGATAGGCTAAGGCCGATGTGAGTGAAGAAGAAAAATAGTTGTATGAGGATATTTTAGGGAGGTTTGATTACAGTACATAGGAAGCATGGGATCATCGACGTAGATTTTATTTTGGTATATTACTTGTTTTTTATGTATTGTCAGCTTGATCGGCCTGATCGACCTCAAAAATTTGAATGCAGGAGTTCAAAAGATGCGAAATGGGATTTTTTACATTTCACCCGATATTTTTAACTTTTCACTCTCTTTCTCCTCTTATTCGGTTCTCTAGAAGCAATTTTTCTAAACCTTTAGCATTTTCATTCTCTAGGACCAACTGGGGGTAGTAGAAGTTTGTTTACTCTGCTTTTAAAAATAGGTAAAAAATGTTGTGTCATTGTTGCGCTTTTACTGCATATTAATACTTTTGTTATTTTTTTACTAATTTTTTCTATGTTTTATGTGTGCTTTCACTGTGTTTTTGCATTCATGGTATCATTTCCTATTGATTATGTAAATAGTTATTTTCATCTTTCAGTTTCTTCTGTTCTTTGATGCGCTTTACCTACGCTTTGAATGCTCTTTGGCTTGATCTATGAAAGTGCAACTAAAGCAAAATAAAGGTGCAGTTGTGGACCTCCGAAAGAGCACCGCGCGAACGAGTCAATTGGAAGGGATAGATTAGATCGTGCATACGACTAACTATTGAGGATAACGGCTCTCACCAGCTCACCCCGATGGGTAACAATATACACAACCAAATCACTGGTTTCCCCCACCCGATACAATAGTTCGAATGGGGTTTAGTAGATGTGGGGCCAAGATTCCCACGGGGCAAGCCCCCGTGGTTAATTACATCCCAGGCCGGAGCCCGAGAAGACTCTCGATTAAGGATCACATATTATCCTTCCCAAGGTGGGATCAGCACAAGGGTGTAGACTAAAAAATCCTACTCAAAAGGAAGAAAAGGTTCGAAGGACTGAATCAACATGCGTGATTCACACTAGCATTCGGAGGCTCTATGGTACTAAAGAAAAATTGGAGAAAATAAAAGTCAGGCATCCAATCACATACGTGAGAGAAGAGATAGAAGCGACGTCATCCTGTGACGCGAACAAGTAGGATTTATAGTCCCTGAAAGGAAAGGACCTACCTACTATTTAAGGCATACTATGAGACCGCATGTAGTAGCCTTGAATCCTAAATCTAGATTGGGCTTAGTGTTCTACACAACACTAAGATCCATGTCCTAGCTAATGTAGTATAAAACTTGGACTTACCCCGGCCTGGATTGTGGAGCCAGCTAACCACCTAGTCGCTTTAAAACTATGCTATCAAGTCAGTTATGAAAGATGGGTGGGTGGGACAGTTCTTTGGAAATAGGATCGACATCTAGAGGATTTCCTAATTGGTCCTGGACTTATGTTGGGTGAATGCCCCTAACTAATGCAATTAAATTTTAATTAGTTTGTTACTAATGCAATGCATGCTAGTTGAGGCTTCCAAATCATGTATGCTATATAATTTAAAAACAGGCTTATTAGAAAATAATTTTTAGAAAATAATGGGTCTCCCTAGGTCCGACACTTCATCATCATAGGCTAGATTATCCAGACTCTACCCGTAGGCAGGGAGATATCTTATAAGAAGGAGAGAAAAAATGCAATAATATGCATGCAACCCCGGACGATTTCTTAGGTTCGTTAAATTTCTAGATTATTTAAAACTTAAATATTAAATTTTGGTTATGAATTGAAAAATTTTTATAGTCCTTAAAGAGCCTAACGATCTCCAAGTGAAAACAAAATCGACATGCAAGAAAGAAACCGAAAAAAAATAGGCAATTTCTACTGCGTACATCAAGAAAACACATCAATATAAATCCAACAAATAAATTAAATGTCCATAAGCAAACTGCCCTTATTACAACCCAGATATACAGAAAAAAAAGTGGCTAGGCACCACTGTCAACAACTCAGATTTCTAAGCCTATGACAGACGCAAATGACTTTGAGTGGGATATTGGTCTTCAGGTCTTCAGTCTTCTTTGGATCACTTCTCCTTGTACTCCTTGAATCTCCCCTCCTTGGACTCCTTGTATCTCTCTTCCTTGGACTCCTTGGATCTCTCCTCAATATCAATTTTCAAAACCCTATTTTGATATTGAATCCATTGTAGAATATTGTGTCGGCCTCTCGAGACCGTACTTTATTCTCAATACAGTATTCGATTACAAAATAAGAGAAATTAAAATCTGCGTGGTGATACATAATTTTTCCCACCATAGCACATGTAGCAATTTTAATTATTTTTATTTAGACCTCATTTATTTGGGGTGAGGGGGTGGGGCTGAGCAAGCACCTGCATAAAACAACGTTAGAAATCATGACAGTGCCCCCCTTTTATTAGTATGAGTCATTGCCACCTGTATGGAAGAACACTATATATATCGTTCCTAACCTAGGGGTACATCTAACACTCATCACATCATATCCACAGAGTGTAAGAAAAGTAAGCCCGGCCCAAACACCAACAATTTCAAACAGAATGCAATGAAAACCATGGAAAGCTCCAGAACACAGTACAAAAAGATTGAGAGCGAAAATTGTTGGAAATCAATTTTGCAATGAAATCCACCGCCACCATAAGGTATGCATTTTGCTGATGATATTCTTCTTTGTTGATAATCTAGCTACTCTACAAACAACCATAAGAGTTTGTATATATAACCAACATGTGGCTAACTTGACAACAAAGCTAGAAAATGTCCGAAAATCACATGCGGATATTAACATTTTGATACTGAAAGGTTTCAAAGATTGAGAGAGCAAATTGGTGGAAATCAGCCTGCGCCTGCTTCGACCGATCATGAGAGTGATGATATAGATATCACTTAGATTATCTGTATAGCGATTTTTGATGGATTTTATTTTATTTTTATGTATTAGAACTATTGATACTATAACACTGTTGTAGTAATTATATAATAGTTTGAATGTGATTGTCTATTTGTGCAGTTAGTTTTTGATTGTACAAAAGTATATTTCTTATGTTTATTTTAGCATTGTTTGTAAAAATATTAACATTATTAACTAGTGCTTTTAAATAGCTTGGATTGTTATTATTGGAAAGCCCAATAATTAATTATATATAAGGGCTACTTTTTTATTTATGTTACAGATTTCCAGCAAATTTGACCGAGAAATTCTGCAATAAATATTGAAACGATGAACGAGTATCGTATTTTGTGACGGAACAGTATGTCGCAAATTACGGCTGAATTTCTTCCACAATTTACGACTACATTTCCACTGAAATTCCGTCGACCACAAACCCATCATAATTTACGATGGAATTTGAAGCATTTTGCAAAAATGAAGACGTCAATTTTTTTCAAATTCAATTCCGTCGCACATCCCCCACAAAATATTTGCGATGAATTACTTTTGTTGCAAATACATTTACGACGCTACTTTTACTATCGAAATTGAATCCTCCACAAACTGAAATTTACGACGGATTTGAATTGTTTTGCAAAATTTTGCAATGGTTTTGACCTCTAAAATCAATTAATTATTTATTTATAATTACAAATGGCTTACGATATTTATTTTTAAAATTTCTAAATGTTTTTTTGAGTACTTGAAAAGTTAATTGAAAAACATACTAAACGAACATATTAAAAAAAAACTGATATAAAATTCATAAATAAAAATTATTTAATAATATGGATAATATGTAAAACCATATTATTATGAGATCTGTTTTTAAAATTATATATATATTTCTTCTTAAACCATAACATAATTTTTAATATTCTTAAACCTACGAGCAATATCCCTACGTTTTAATTGAATGGTGGAATCAAATCACATGAAATCAATTTGATGAGATGAAGAGAAGCAGCAGCAGAAGCAGAAGCAGAAGGTTTCTTATTTTATATATAAGTAATACATATATCTCATGAAAGCTCACCAAGTCACACATTATTTCATCGAACTGTTACAAATATACCACCACACAATATTGACCTTTTCTGGGTCTTATTCTTCGGTAGCTTTAGGTAGGAGGCTATGACATGAAACTTTTATTTATGAGGAAGGACAATAGCTGAAAGCAGCCACTTCCACAGCCCTCTACTATGGACTAAACCACCACCACAAGGATGGTGGCCGCAGCAACCTCCTGCTTCTACGAAGCCATTAACGGCGGCCACCTCCGTCGCCACCGCCGCCATCACCACCGCCACCATCTCCACCACCACCACTGCCATCTCCACCACCATTGCCGCCATCGCCACTGCTTCCACCATCACCGCCACCGCTGTTACCACCTCCATCGCCAGTACCATCACCACCGCTGCCATCGCCATTACCATCACCACCGCTGCCATCGCCATTACCGCTGCCACCTTCGCCGCCACCGTCCCCTCCGTCGCCATCATCAGTTACGTGGTAGCCAGAACTTGATTTTGGCTTGCTAGCCTGCTTCATGGACCTTGCGAAGGAAAGGCAGAAGCTAATGCTAAGCAGAACTAACAATGCAAGAGCCGTGAGCTTATTGCTTGTAGCCATTGTTGTTTATGGAATGGTGGATGAGAAGCTGTGGTGGCCGAATGAGCGCTATTTATAGCAGAGGGCTTGCACTACAAAGTAGGTTTATGATAGAGAAGCAGAGGTTCCAAATGAGGAGGATTATTACAAGGAAAAAAAGGAAACAATGTGCTTGACGTCAAACAATTCGGCTGGCTATGACATTTTGATTAAAGACTTTGAGTAATTTTTGTTCTATATTGCATTATAGAATATTTGAATTTTTTTGCAAGAAAATTATCAAAATGATTAACATTTCTTAAATTGCCCTAAATTAAATTTGAAAGAAAGATAATAACATTAGTTGTATTTCACAATATAAGGCTTTATAAGAAAGAATTTTATGAGTAAATCATGAAGAATTTCAGGACTCATAGAAATATCAAAAGGCATGAAAAAAAAATAATGAAGAGTAAAATCAAAATAAAATTACATATAATCATAAGAGTTTCATCATTTGTCTCGTCATCTTTCATCAAATTAATGCTACATTTGGGACGGCTTTCTTAATGCTTCTTAAAACAACTTTTTAGTACAAAACTTTTTTTTTTTGTTTTAGAAAACGACTTTAAGAAGCAGTAAGAAAACCGTCCAAATGAAACATAAGTTATGATTTAAGATAGATTTCAATCTTGCATTTTCCTTACTTTATAGGTTTTGGATTTTCTACATTGTGCTTATGACCTCAATATGTAATCAAAAAGTGAATAACATGGCTCCCATGTCATCATCATGCATGAATTTAATAAATCTTATACAAAAATTCCACAAAATGGTAGTGATAAAGTGTATGCCAAATTTCTTTTTCATCCTCGTATGTTTTTCAATTAAAAAGCTTCTTTAGTTAAATCATGTAGCTTTAGCTAGCTAGGAGGCTATGACATGAAGCTATTACTTGTGTTCAAACACAAGGTGATTTGACCAAGTATTTTCCTATTTTGGTTTGATTACATCAAGGATCAGACATAAGTCCATATCTTTTTGCTTTAGTCATGGATGTTCTCACTAGACATTTGCAAGAGGATGTACCTTGGTGTATGCTTTTTGCTGATGATATTCTTCTTGTTGATAACACTAGAGAGGGAGTTGAAGGTAAACTCGAATTATGGATGTCAACTTTAGAGTCTAAACGTTTTTGCTTGAGTAGATATAAAACTGAATATATGGAGTGTAATTTTAGTAGCAATAGATCTAGTGATGGGATTGTGACTTTGGGCGATCAAGTCAAAGAAGAGAGATAAATAATGTTATAAGCTCTCTAGTAATTAATCAAGTGTTCTCCAAATCAAGATTAATTTTTATATCTACAAAAATAACTTTTAACAGTGCCATCTGTGGGTGCTTCTTCGTATATAAAGTAGTCCCTCAAAGAAGATAAATTTTCTTGGCAAGTTCAAAGAAAGTGATCATTAATTCTTCATTACTTATTTTAAAGATAATAAAACCATTTTAAAAAACTTTTAGAATATACTCAAATTTGACATTGAAAATATCAACACTTCAATAAAAACAATTATACGTCTCTGACCGGACGTAGAGCTACGTTCGGCCGCCAATAACATGTCCCACGTGCTCTTATCTTTATCGTGCGGCCCAGCGACTTGACCCAGAGCGGAACCGCCGGGAATGCTATGTTCGCGATTTTCTCGGTATTGCTCGGTATTTTCTCGGTATTTTGCTAGTATTGTTTGCAAAAATGAGAAATACCGCTCTGTGAAGACCAATAGCCATGCAAAAACTGAGTGTAACGAGTTTTTTACCAACTCGTACAAA
>NW_021318693.1:7268206-7297205 GCF_001605985.2 Dendrobium catenatum
GATCTATTGTTCAGAATGATGGTTAAATTGATGGGGATATTATCAGCAGTAATTCAAGTTGGATGGTTGAAGTCAGTATTTGCTCAGGATTTGCTCGGTATTGCTAGGTATTTGCTCGGTATTGGTTATTGCCGAGCAAAATCGACCAATACCTAGCAATACCGAGCAATCTTGGGTCCGTTCCAGGTCGGGTTGTCGGGGCACGCGGTAAATAATGAAAACTCGTGGCGCGATTCTACTTGCGGCCGAACGTAGAGTTGCGTACATTCACCAGACCAAATAAAAGTTCCTTCAGAACAATAGAGGTTCAAATTGCTCCTAAGAATTAGTTTGAGATCACCATTCTTAGTCTCATTTGCATATACTTCAACTTTTGCTTTGAATTTCAGCCTACTCATGGAATTTTCCAAGCATCCCCCCTACTAAATTCTCATTCCAATCCTCCTAGTGTTAATCTTGAGGCTCTCGGCTAGATTTATGGTCAAAATAACCACAATATCCCTTCAGATCCTAGGATTATTTAGTGATTTCTAACTAAATGTTCTAGCTACATGGCCAAACCTCTTTTATAGATTTTTTTTCATTAAACCATTTATAATTTGTTCATAAAATTGCTATTGGAGTAGGTTAGCTGACTTTGAACCCTAGCTTGGCCCAATAAGACTCACTCAGGACAATATAAACCTATAACTTATTATTGTATAAATGAACCTTGGTTTGTCTGTTGAATGTCATATAACATTGTTAGAAACTCAATAAATGCTAATAAACTTTTGGCAGATTCAATAGACTCATTGAACAAATTGAATCCAAATTGACCTATTTGAGCATATATGATTAATCCACCAAATTTAACTAATTTATTCAAATTGATTGATCCAATTGTCTTAGAAAAGTTTTAATAGGTCAATTATAAATGCCTTGATCTCAACCATCTCTTAAATAGTCCTAATCGTTCACTTAGCCACAATTGGCTCAATTCCGACAGTGATGAATGCATTAACATTAAATAGAAGTAATGGAACTTCAACATAAGTTTTGACGTAGATATTTATAGTACATATATAGCTAGCTATTAAATTAATTTATTTGAATAAAAAAATAATATGAAAGTGATTTAATCATAAATAAATTTTTGTACTTATCTCCCAAAAAAATTAATAAAGGATCTCCAATTTCCACTATTATGGGACACTTAAAGACAAGAACAAATTTTAAAAATAGATGAAATAAATAATTTAATTATTGAAAATTAAAATTTAAAAATAGAGAAGTTTTTCATTTAAGGGGCAACTTACTACTGCCGTGGCAAGCAAGAATGGTTGGCTCGAACCCACCCAATATTAATAAATCCGAACCCAACCTATGTATTAAATGGGTCGATCCGAATCAAGATTTTTTAGATCGGGTCTAGGTTTAATTTTTTGGTCGTGTCATATGTTGACACCCCTAAAAGGATGTAGTTATTTTTCAAGATCCTAAGTAGAATCACATACATATTTTATGATTTATCTCTCATCACTTAAAAAAATAAAAAAGTAAAAAGTAAAAGATGTTATTTAAAATATCTCAAATAATCTTATTCCTTCAATTGGCTTTAATTAACTAAGAGGTCTTGGGTTCTAGTCTTGCATATGTGTGAGTTTAACTTAATTGGTCTAAACGTACAAAAAAAAAAAAATACTCTGCCCAAACAATGTTAATCAACAAAAGCACAAGCAAGATTGTCGTAGCATCAAAGCTGGTGGAAGGTTAGTGTGGTCGGGGTTCTATACTAATAATTAAAAAATAATAAAATATATTTTTACTTTATTTAATTATTTATTTAATTATCTTTTTAATTTATTTTTTATTTTTACTTTCAATTAAAAGGTCTATGCAATTAGCATTTTTATTGTATCAATAATATTAAATATTAATTATTCATATGTTATATTTCTTTCAAATTGACCTTTGGGTTCTACCACTTTGCTAGGATTTACCAAAGACTTTGGGTGTACTCAAGATTTTTTTAGGGAGGTTTGACGACTACACATGAAAAACAGGGCCTCACAATTAATCCTTAAATGAGTAAAATTTGATTTGATTCAATAATATGTGATGTACATAGGTCTATACATGTTTAATTGTGGATTAGTGCATAATTAATTTCTTTTCTCTTTTAAGCTGGTTGGAATCCTAGTAAATGCATGATTAAACTCTAGTTAATCAAAACTTTAATTACTTCCTGATGTTCATCTTCTTAGGGATCCCAAATTGTTAAAAATCATATTTCTAATCTTTTCCAGAATTACATTCATGTTATTCTTACAGTGTTACAGTCAAAATGATCATAAAGTTCGCACTCAAAGAAGATAGATTTCTGATGCACTTGATCTTGAGCAGAGTTAAAATAAAGTAATCATTAATTCTTCCATTACTTAGTTTATAGATAATAAAATCCTTTTAAAAACTTTCAGAGATACTCAAATGTTGATATTGAAATATCAACACTTTGATAGAGGTTCAAATTGCTCCTAAGAATTAGTTTGAGACCCCCATTCTTAGTCATTTATTTTAAGAAATTTTTTTTAATTACGTACTTCATTTCTGTATGATATTTTAACAAATATTTTAATTAGTTTTAAGATCTCGAATTTATTTTAATATAAAAAAATATATATGTAATAAATACTATATTAATTTTAAACAATATTTTAATTATTTATTAATAAAATATTCCTCAAATATTTTTTTTTTTTTTCGTCTTCACTTTCGTCAATCTTATCAGCCTTAGCCCAACTAAACCTCCAATAATGTAAACTTGACTTTCATCATATCTTTCCAAAGAATCACCAATCAAAAAAATTGTTAGTTTATATTGACTCTTTTATCATATCATTCTTAGCAGACTTGACTTCACTTTACAGACTTGCTTATATACTTGTTAGTCAAATTAATTGCTTTATTTTAAGATATATTTTTTTAAATTATGTACTAAGAGTTTTATTTCTGGATAAATATTTTAGAAAAAAAAAAAAAAAAAAAAAAAAAAAAAGGAGAATTGATTTGCTATTCATTTTAGTCTATATTTGACTCTTTTATCAGCTTGCTCTGAGGAGACTTGACTTCACTTCGAGACTTACCAATATAATTTTACGTCTTCTTTATTATTAATACAAATGGCTTATTTTTAATTAAAATATTAAATCTTATTAATACATTAAAAGTGCTAATCATTTATGCCTCCTAATTGAATGTCAAAAAAAATAAAAATAAAATAAAAAGATAACTAAAAAATAAAAATAACAAATCCAATTACTTTTATATTAGTTATTAGTATATAACAATGATTAACTTCCCCCAGCTTTGATTCTATGACAATCTTATTTGTTTGTTTGCGAGCTACCATTACTCGGGCAGAGTAATTGAAAGTTGTAATCAAAACCAATTGATGTAAAAAGATGATTTAAGATATTTCAATCACATTTAATTTTTAATTTTTATTTTTTTAAATGAAGAACAATAAATCATAAAGCATGTATGTGATTCCTACTCAGGATCTTGAAAAATAACTATATCCTTTTAGGGGTGTCAATGTATGACATGACAAAAAAATCAGACCGAGGCCTGAAACAAGAATTCCTGATTCAGATCAGCTCATTTAATGCATATATAGGTTGGGTTCATGCTTATCAATATCGGGTGGGCTAGAGCCTACTTAGGATATTCTATATGTTCTCTTAGTAAATTCTCATATCAATCCTCTTAGAATATTCTATATGTTATTTCCTACATTAGCCCAATTAGAAATCCTTCCTTAGCCTCAATAAAAGTTAAGTAGGGTATAACCTTAGATTAATTATCAAATCTTGTTGTATTTAGGAATGACCATTGGAGGAACATATTAATTATTATCACTAAATCACTTTGAGTTCAAATCAAATCTCATAAAAATGATTTGATCTTAGTTAACTCTAAGATATACCTCTTTTTGGCTTAACTCTAATTTGTCCCACTAAACTCTGCTAGTAATTTAAGCCCTCCATCTCTCTCATTAGCTTAATTTCTTAGTGGTGTAATAAATTGATCATGAAAATTCTTATGTTAGCTTGAGGGCCTCAGTTAGATCTTTGGTCAAAACAACCCCAATATCCCTTAAGACCTCGGGCTTATTCAGTTATTTTTTACTAGACATTTTTGCTACAAGGCGCTAAACCATTTATATATGATTTTTTTCTTTGAATCATAGATAAATTGACCATAAAATTACTATTAGAGTAGGTTAGCTGAGTTTGAACCCTAGCTTGACCGATTAAGACTCAATCATGACAATATAAACCTATAACTTATTATTAAATAAATGAAGCTTGGTTAATCTATTCAGTGTGTTCTAATACATTGTTAGAAATTCAATAAATGCAAATAAACTTTTGGTAGAGTCAATCTGATTCAATTAACTAATTGAACCCAGATTGACCTATTTAATCATATAAGATTAATTTCACCAAATTTAACCAATTTACTCAAATTGATTGATCCAGATGTCTTAGACAAGTTTTAATAAGTAAATCATCAAAAAAAAAAAAGCTTTTTCGGGTGTGCTGTCTTCTAGGGTTTTCCCTTCGTGAACCCTAGCAGCTGTTTGCTTTCTCGCCGGTGTGTTTGCATTTCCATGGAAAATAAGCGGTTGGATCCAGGTTTTATTGAAGGTAAGAACTCTAAATCCTTCAAAGATGTGCTATCTGGTTCGATTACTTCGACTGTTTTCCCGGAAAGTCGTGTCTACCATTCGTGGTATGTCGGCGTTATGGTTTTCGGAGGATGAGTTTTTCCATCTTGCTAAACCTTTCGAATATGTTTTAGTTGGTAAGTTTCCTCTGAAACGTCCGGTGTTGGATTCCATTCGGAAAATTTTTTTCAACCTTAAACTCTCCGGTGATTTTTCGGTCACCTTGTTAGATCAAACAAATGTGTTGATTAAGCTTGGTAATGATTTAGATTATGGAAGGATTTTTGCTCACCGTTCCTATTTTGTCGCTGACTGTTTCATGAAAATTATCAAATGGTCGCCTCTCCTCGACCTGTCGGAGGAGTCGCTGATCGTCCCTGTGTGGGTTTCTTATCCGTGTTTACGTCCTCACCTTTTTTCTCCCAAAATTTTATTTGGTTTGGGATCGATTTTTGGGCGGCCGATTCAAACTGATAACGCGACGGCTGTGGGATCGCGCCCCTCAGTCGCTCGTCTTTTGGTTGAAATCGATATCTCTAAATCTCACCCGGATTCGGTGTGGTTGGGTCTGGAGAAGTGTGGGTATATTCAAAAGGTGGTGTTTGAAGATGTTCCAAGCTTTTGTCAGCATTGTAAGGTTGTTGGTCACAAAAAATTGGAATGCTCTAAATTATTTCCTCAGTTAAGACCACCTGTGAATTCGGTTCTCCCACCGGTGGATGCCGGGTTAATTCAAATTGTTAATCCTCCTGAATCTGTTCTCTCTAACCCCGAATCTTCTCTCTAATCCTCTTGATGTTGCAAATACGGGTATTGGGGAGGTTTGTATAAACCCTGGTGTTGGTTATGCTTTGGAGGTTGCGCCTCTACCTGTTATTGTTCCGTCCACTGATGCCGTCATTTCCCCTGTTTTGTTGGATGTGCCTATCGGGTTGGGGGTTGATGTCGTAGTTGATAATGGTGGTGGTGTTGTTTCGATCCCTGGGTGTGCTCCGGTTGGGCCTGTTGTATCGTCTGGTGATTCAGTTTTACCTGTTGTTGATGATGATAATATTGCTGTGAATGTGCCAGTGGAGATTTTAAGTGAAGCTTCAAAGAGATCTAATCAATTTGTCAATGTTCCGGTTAATGTGGTGGAAATGATTAATCTCGTGAATTCTTTGAATTCTGGTTTTGATAGGTCGGATCAAATGGATTGGTTGCATGGATCTTCTGATGGTGATTTTGAATCCGAGCAGTCGGATTTTTCTTTGGTTCATGTTAATGTTGGTCGTTCGAAGGTTTCCCTTGGCAGGGGCCGTGGGAGGGGCCGTCAAAGACGTTGATGACTTGTTGTTTTGTGTTACAATTGCTGTGTTTTTTTGGATAATGCGTTACTATGTCCTCGCGTTCTTTTTCCGATTTGTTCTGTGGCTATGATGTGGCCGGGGCTCGTGCCCTCATCATTTTGCTGGTGGCAACTTTTGGTGCTTTTAGTGGTTGGTCGAATACTGGACGCTTTTATCACCTTACTGGATGGCCCGTGCGAGCTGTTGGGGCACTAGAAGTCTCGACCAAATACTGAGCCCAACTATCAATGTATTTTGTCTTTTTATTTTCTAGTTTGCCATCTTTTGTTGTAACCTTTTCTGTTATTAATAAATTTGTTTTTGTTAAAAAAAAAAAAGTAAATCATAATTGTCTTGATCCCAAGTGCCTCTTAAATAGGCCAAATTGTTCACTTAGCCACAATTGACATGATTGACTCTGTACAACCAATTTGATCAAATTCAGCTCTTTCAATATTTGAAAACCATTTCAATTTCTTAATTACTAGATGAATTGAGTTCAATTGACTCTTAAACCACCAATATTTAGCCAATTAGCCCATTTTCCTCAAATTGACCCAAATAGACCAGATCTACAACCATTTAAAATTTACTTGTTAATCACATTACTTGATTTATTTTATGAATTTTTTTATGGTACTAAGAATTTTATTTCTGAATGATATTATGACAAATATTTTAATTATTCTTAAGCTCTTTGATTTGATTTTAATATAAAAATAACTATAAGTAATAAATACTATATTGATTTTAAACTATATTTTAATTTTTTATTAATAAAATTTTCCTCAAATAATCTTTTTCGTCTTCACTCTCGTCAATCTTGTCAGCCTTAGCCTACCTAAACTTCCAATGATGTAAACTTGACTGTCATCATATCCTTTCAAAGAAGTACCAATCAAAAGAAATATGGAGAATTGATTTGCTATTCATTGATTTGCTATTCTTTAGCTCTTTTATCAGCTCGTTTTGAAGAGACTTGACTTCACTTCGAGATGTACCTATATAATTTTGTGTCTACTTTATTAATAATATAAATGACTTATTTTTTATTAAAATATGAAATCTTATTAATTCTTTAAAAATGCTAATTATTTATTCCTCCTACTTAAATTTAAAAAAAAAAGTAACTACAAAAAAATAAATCTAATTAATTTTATACTAATTGTTGGTAGAGAACCACAATCACTCTAACCTCCCCCCCAGCTTTGATTCTATGACAATCTTGTTCATTTTTTGCCAACTGCCATTGTTTGGGCAGAGTAATAAAAACTAATTGATGGAAGAAAATGATTTTAGATATTTTCAATCACATTTAATGTTTAATTTTTTATTTTTTAAATGATGAGCAATAAATCGTAAAGTATGTAAGTGATTCTTACTCAGGATCTTGAAAACTAACTATATCCTTTTAGGTGTGTCAATATATGACATGACCCAAAAATCAGACCTAGTAAATGCATGATTAGACTCTAGTTAATCAAAACTTTACTTCCTGATGTTCATCATCTTAGGGATCCCAAATTGTTAAAAATCATATATCTAATCTTTCCCAGAATTATATTCATGTTTTTCTTACAATGTTATAGTCAAAATCATCATAAAGTTCGCACTCAAAGAAGATCGATTTATGATGCACTTGATCTTGAGCATAGTTAAAATAAAGTGATCGATCATTAAATCTTCCATTACATAGTTTAAATATAGATAATAAAATCCTTTTAAAAACTTTTAGAGATACTCAACATCTCAAATGTTGACATTGAAATATCAACACTTTGATAGAGGTTCAAATTGCTCCTAAGAACTAGTTTGAGATCCCCATTGCTTATGTGATTTTTGTATGAGTTTGACTTAATTAGTCTAAATGCCAAAAAAAAAAAAAAGTATTTTGCCCAAACAATGTTAATTGACATATGCACAAACAAGATTGTCGTAGGTCAAGCTTGATGGACAGTTAGTGTGGTCGAAGTTCTCTACAAATAATTAATATAAAATTAATTTCATTTTTCTTTAATTGTTTGTTAATTATCTTTTTATTTTTATTTTTATTTATTTTCAATTAGAAAGCATATACAATTATCATTTTTAATTTGAATATGAATCCGAATTTTTCGGATTGCGATTTGGCATCTACGGACATTTATTTGCGGTGGCTCTGATCCTGGGAATGATTTTGCTTTGGTTCGAGATAGACCTGTTTCTTCGGCTTTTTCACGTGGTCGTTTTCGTGGGAGGGGCCGTAGAAGAAGATGATTTTACTATTTTATGTTTATGTTTCCTTCTTTTGCTTCGGGATTGCCTCTCTGGATGCTCTGGTCGGATTTTTTGGGGGCTGTGATGTGGCTGGGGCTCGTACCCTCATCGCCTTGCTGGTGGCAACCTCTGGTGTTGTTCGTCGAGTTTTGGTTGGTTTGTGGACGCTGACTTCACCTCATTGGACGGTCCGTGCGAGGATTCGGGGTGCTGGGAGCCTCGGCCGAGTTCTGAGCCCAATTTTTTAGTTGTTTTCTGACTCTATTTCATTTTATTTGTGGGTCATTGACTGTTGTAACCGTTTCTTGATATTTTAATATAAGTTTTCTGTTTAAAAAAAAATACAATTAGCATTTTTAATGTATCAATAATATTAAATATTTTAATAGAAAACAAGCCATTTATATTACTAATAAAGAAGAAGCAAAATTATATAGGCAAGTCTGCGAAGTGAAGTCAAGTCTCCTATGATCTTATAAAGGAGTCAAATATTGATTAAAACGAACAACAAATCAATGTCCCATTAATTTTTTATTTGATTGGTGATAAATTTGGAAGGATATGATGATAGACAAAGTTTTCTTCCTTGAAGGTTTAGATAGGCTAAGACTGACGCGAGTGAAGAAGAAAAAGAGTTGCATGAGGATATTTTCATTAAAAAATAATTAAAATATACTTCTAATTAATATAATATTAAATATTTATATATTATATTAATTTCAAATTGGCCTCTAAGATTCTACCACTTGGCTAGGATTTACCAAAGGCTTTGGGTGAGCTCAAGATTTTCTTAGGGAAATTTGATTACACATGGAAAGCCCAGGGCCGCACATTCCTAGACTTTTATTCATGCTGTTCTTGTTGCTCCACTATACCTTCGCAACTAGGAGAAACATATATATTATAGTATATTATATGATAAAAAATAAAATATTTTATATAATATGTAAAACCATATTATTATAAGATCTGTTCTAAAATTTCATATATTATCTTCTTAAATCATAAAATAATTAGTACTATTTTAAACCTAGAGTAGGGTGTCAATTTTTGACGCCCTCGAACTCGACCCGGTTAGCAAATGGGTCGGGTTTGGATTTGTATATTTGACCCGTTTGAAAAAATGGGTCGGGTTCGGGTTCACCCGGAAACTTGAAATCAACCAGAAGTTGACCTGGGTCCGGGTCCGTTAGGCATTAGCCCAGCCTAGCCGGTTCTCGCGCTCCGTGGTAGGGTTCCGCCTAGCTTGCTCCAGTCGGCGCGCCTCAGCAGCCCACTCCCAGGCACGGCTCTGGCCTCCGCGCAGTCTGCCAGTCCCAATGCAGCATTGAGGCCCATGCGGGCATGGGCGCCTCGTCGCCCTGCAGTTCGCCAGTCCACACGTGCGAAACAACTGCGCGAGATCCACGCGATCGCGGGACGCCTACGCGGCACGAGGCGCAGTCACCCACATCGGGCGTGCTACCTCCGCACTCCACAATCCATTTTCGTGTCGGGTCGTGTCAACGGCAACCTGCGGGTCGGGTTCGGGTTGCATTTTTTGACTGTTGCAAAAGCATAGACGAGTTCGAGTCGTGTCAGAGCATCGGGTTCAGTTCCGAGTTCGACCGAACAACCCGACCGTGACCCGAATTGAACACCCTACCTACGAGCAATATTCTGAGCTCTCAAAGTTAATATTATACTGTTTGTTGAAATTGAATGTGAATCAAATCGCTTGATATCAGTTTGATGAGAAGAAAGAGAAGCGGAAGAAGAAGGTTTCTTATTTTCTATATAAGTAAACAAATATCTCATGACAATTAAGCCACAAGTTAAACATTATTTCATCGACTGTTACATATAGGGCTGTAACCGAACCAAACGTTCGACGAACTACTCGTTGTTCGGTTCGATTAAAGCTTGTTCGTGATCGTTTAATTAACTAACAAACAAACTTGAACAATATTTTAAATACTCGATTCTTAAATAAACAAGCTTGAACACTATGCGTTCAGCTCGTTTATGTTCGAAACAACATCTGTTGATGTTTACAGTAAACAAGCTCGATTCGGGTTCAATTAAATAAAAACTTTAATTTATCATAATATATAATTATTTTTATTAATAAATTTTAAAGTAATAAAATATTATAATATAGTTCAATAAAAATAAATTTTTCATTTTTATAAAAATGATATTAAAATAGTTTTAATTAGGATTTAGGAAAGAGTTGAAGTGCTGACTAGTTATAGGGAAATCACGAAAAAGGCGGGCTGGATCTGGAGTATGAATGTATGAGAGAGAATAAACCCTAATTACTAATCGCGCCAATGCCCAATATTTCTCCCGAAAGCGGAAACGTGAAAGCATTTATGCGGAATGGAGGGAAAGCGATTGCCGAGTAGCGAGTTGCCGACTGGACTCCTGATCGCTCAAGCTCTAACTGACTCCCGATCGTCAAGCTCGACTGGACTTAATCGCTCTGAGAGAGTGAGCGACTGCAGCCTCCCGATCGCTCAAGCTCCGACTGAATTCGATAAGTTTATGTTCAAATCATGTCATTTAACTATGTTACTCTGTTTGATCTCCTTCACACACAATTAGAAGCGGGATTTTGGTTCGATCTCCTCGGAATCGACGTTAAGTCGACATTTCTTTTGATCTCCTTTCGACCCCTACCGATCATCAGCGAAGCGGGATTTCTGGACTCCCGAACTCGGTAAGTTGTTTATAGATTTTTACAGATTTTGGCTATATACAACTCTATTTGCTATACAGATTTTTTGTGAATTGGTTGTTTTAGCTGTTTTGATGTGTTCATGTGAGTTTAGGTTGTGTTGCAAATTTTACAGATTTTTGGTTGAACTCGGTAAGCTGTTTTGATGTGTTCATGTGAGTCTATTTTGCTGCACCTTTTTTTTTGTTGTGTTGCTGTACAGATTTTTGCTGAATTGGTTGTGTTAGCTGTTTTGAGTGGCTTCCT
This sequence comes from Dendrobium catenatum, assembly GCF_001605985.2. NCBI lineage: Eukaryota > Viridiplantae > Streptophyta > Magnoliopsida > Asparagales > Orchidaceae > Dendrobium > Dendrobium catenatum. The sequence continues at coordinate 7,279,467 of NW_021318693.1, forward strand.
TTAAAAGGCTTCTTAATGACCTAGTTGAAGCAAATTTCTAAGTTTACTAGGCTTCTTAATGACCTAGTTGACCTTTCGCCATCCTTGTGGTGGTCGTGTAGTCCATAGTAGAGGATGTGGAAGTGGCTACTTTTCGGTTTATTCCTTTCTCATAAATAAAAGTTTCATGTCATAGCCTCCTAGCTAAAGCTACTGAAGAATAAGACCCAACAATGGTCAATATTGTCTCGTGGTATATCATTTCTAATATTTATAATCAAGTCTTTTTAGGTATATTTTACCTTTCTTAACATAAGTCAAATAAGACCTCAACTTTCTTAACCAGGTCATTGGAAGGCCTCCGTTTAATTGTGACAAACCATCTAAGACGATCTCTCTTCAAATATTTTCTATTAAGCATCCAAAAGATTGCTTAATATTATTTTAATTGCCATTATTTCCCATTACATCATGAATGAATGTACATGAAATCTATATTTCGTGCCCATAAGTATCAATTTAGTTTTTCCATGAAAAAGAGTTCTAAACAATAGAGGCTTCATTAGTTATGTGAGGGTAGAAATATGCCATAATTATAGAAAATGCCTTTGATCTCAACAGCCTCTTAAATAGGCCAATTAATAGGTTCATCACTTAGCCACAATTGACTAAGCAATATATATTTGAAAACCATTTCAATTTGTTAATACATTTGAGAATGTTGAGCTCAATTGAGCTCTTAAACCACCATTATTTGACAAATTAGCTCATTTGCATCAAATTGGACCCAAATGTAAACCTATATTACAACTATTTATAATTACGCGTTACGATATTTATTTTTCGAGTAATAGTTTGACAAATGTTTAATAGTTATTAATCACTTGATTTTTTTATATATAGTAAAATATATTAAGTAATTATTTAATTAATTTTAAACTATAGTTTATAATTTTAGTAATAAAATTATTCATAGTTATATTCGTGCTCATGTCTCTGTTGGCCGAGTTAGATTCAACAAAAAATTGATGAGATTATTTTGTATTTATTTTTAGAATCATTCTTTAATTAAGTGTATATGTCGAATGCCACAGAAGAGTCACTTTTTTTTTTTGTAAATAGAGTATGAAAAGTTTTATAGAAAAATAATTTTGTTTTTAAAGTTTCATTATTCTTAATTTTTTGTGAACTTGTACGCTGTTATGTAATGTATAGAAGAGAAGAATTATTTATAAATTATATGCTTTTCCCAATACATAATATTATTGATCTTTGTAATTTTTTTTTTTTTTTTTTTTTATTTTATTTTTTTATTTTTTTTTTACATTTTAAAAGTTTGATTTAAAGATATGAATGGTTAAATGATGTTTGTTTCTTTGATTTATAATGCTTTTTGAACATATACATTTTGTAATATATAAGAGGATATTTTTTTAATTATACATTTATTCCCAATATATGTGTATGTTTGATGTGTATTGACTGTGTATTGGAGTGTAAATATGTGAGTAAGTTTAAGTGTCCTATTGAGGGTGTACTGAATGTGTTTTAACTGTTACTTACTGATTATATTGAGTGTGTATACTATGTATTAATTATATATTTGAGTGGTGTATGACTATGTCTTAACTGTCATATAGGAAAACAGGCTTATTTCCGACAAATTTTGGTCGGATTAAATTCGTCACAAATTTCGACGGCTTTTTCCAACGATTGCGAAGGAACATTTCTGCGGGACTTTCCGACGATTTTTTTTTTACTTACATGTTTCAAGAATGCGATGAAATTTTTTTTTCTAAAAAATGATATAATTAAATAGTTTATAATTAATTTATTTTTAATAACTTATTAAAATTTAAATTATTTTAGAATAAAAATATTTTAAAATTAAATTAACTTAATTTAACCAATTCAATGTTAAATTAAAATAATTTAAATTAAAATAATACATAATTATATAATTATTAGAATTACTTTATTGAATTATTATATATTATATATAAATAATAAAAAAAAATAAAATAATGATAGGATTGTTTCCCGATCTGCAGCAGCAATGAGTTGGTTAGGAGCTTGAGCGACAGTGTGAGGTACATCGGTTTTCGAGCCCTCCGAAGGCGGGGTGCAGGATGGCGGGCCAGTCGCCGCGAAATGCCGGGTCTCGGGCTGGGTTGGTTGGGGTTCGCGTGAATTAGGCTGGTGTTGGGCTGGAGGGAGCGTGGGGCTGGGGCATCCTTGTAGTCTGGGCGCTGGGCTGCGGGTTTGACGCGGGATTGGCTAGGGCTGAGCTTTAGCCTTGTCCTCGGCCTGGGAGCACGACCTGGTTGGGCAAAATGATTTAATTTTTTTTTCTTAATTTTTCTGGCTGACGAATCTCGCCGGAAATTGTACTGGCGGAATATTTCTGCCAGAATTCAGCCGTAAAGCATTTCTGACAAATTTTTTTTTATGTCGGATCTTTATTCCGACGCGCGTTTTATAAGCGCAAAATTTTACGTCAGAAATTAGCCTGAAAAGCATATTTCCGACGGATTTTGGCCCGGTAATACACAATTTTCCTGTAGTGTGTGCATCAAGTGCATTGAATGTGTATTTTGTATCGCATGTGTATTGAGTGTGATTTAATTGTATTAATTATATATTGAGTGTGTATTGACTTTGTATTGAGTGTGTATTGAATATATAAATAGTATGTATTGAGTGCGTGTTGAGTTTGTATTAATTGTATATTGACTGCGTAATGATTGTGTATTGAGATATATTGAGTTTTTATTAAATGTGTTTTGAGTGTGTAATAATTATATATTGAATTTGTATTGACCGTGTTTTGAGTATGTATTGATTGTATATTGAATATATATTCATTGTGTATAGAGTGTGTATTAACTTGGTATTAAGAATATATTGAGTATGTGTTCACTGTGTATTATGTATTGAGTGTGTATTGACTGTAATTTGAGTGTGTAATATTTGTGTATTAAGTATGTATTGATTGTGTATTGATTATATATTGATTGTGTATTAATTATATATTAATTGTGTATTGAGTGTGTATTGAATGTGCATTGAGTGTGTTTAGTGTGTAATGAGTGTGTGTTAAGTGTGCATTGAGCATAATTAATGTCTCAACCTGTAGCTTGTCATCTGGCAAGTTCAATAGAGGGTGAACAAGCATAAGGTAAGTCTTAGAATGAGTTGTAGTTGAATGGATGCAAGATTGCTAAGGTTGTCTCCTTATTGAGTTTGGTAAGTTCAGAGGGCCCCCTAGGGTAAGAGTTTGCAAACGGTTTCAAAACGTAGATTTCGTATTCAAAACGTAGATTTCGCAGCTGTTTGAACCGGTGCAAATTGCAGCAGTTTTCGTATTCAAAACGTAGATTTCGCAGCGGTTTTTAAAACTGCTGCAAAAAACCGCTGCGATAGTCCGTGTTTTTTGGTAGTCAATTGACTGAGGCGAGTGATGATTTGCTTTTCTGGTCGATGGACCATCTTGTCACCCAGCATAGGGTGAATTCTTCAAATGTATGTGTGATTGCTGCCTTCTCCTTGGATGTGTTCCTTTGGGGGTCTAAGGGTGAGTTTGTGATGGCATCTACTCCTGAGAAGGGGCAAGCTTGCTATGATCAGGCTGCTACGTGTGAAAACACGTTTGAGAGTAATCAATGGTGTACATTTTGTTTTTCGATTCACTTAATTCTTTGACATGTGAGCTTAGGCCATCTCCAACCGAAAAACTTAATTTTCACTTCAAAATGTTGTAATACACAAAATGCAATAACTTATCTCAAGCTGAACTCTATTTTCTAACACCAAAAGAAGAATGTTATATCTTATAAAAATTAATTACATAAAACAAGTTTATTTTCTAAAAAATAATGTGTTTATAAATTATTATTTCTTAATTATTAATAATAAAATTGTACACTTAAAAAATTAAAATTAATAACTTTATTTTTGGATTAAAAAAAATTGTGGGTGAATAGTGGTACGCCTTGACATCTTACTATTTACTGGATTAGTGCGTGAATAGTGGGTGAATAATGCCTCCCGGTCTTTAGGAGTTTGACTGGAGACGCTCTTAGGAAAATTATATCTGGAGCCTGGTTTTTATCAACTGCCATTCAGCCAAAATTAAGTGGGAAAAGAACGGATAAAAAAATGCTATAAAAAAAAAGATCAGGTAACCTCTTTTTATATGAAATTATTTGCATTTTATTAAGAAATAATTTAATTTCAAAAACAGTTTAATTTTGTAAAATTTAATGATTAAAAAATCTGCAATATTTTCATTATCTCTAATTATGCGTTATAATTAGGGGTGTCAATTTTTGACCCGACCCGAGACACGACCCAGACCCAACCCGAAAAAATCCGGGTTTGGATCGACCCGGTTAGAAAACGGGTCAGGTTCGGGTTCGGATATTTGACCTGTTTGAAAAAGCAGGTTGGGTTCTGGTTGACATGGAAACACGAAATCAACCTGAAGTTGACCCGGGTCCGAGTCCGTTAGGCGTTAGCCCAGCCTAGCCGATTCTCGCGGTCCGCGGAAGGTTCCACCCTAGCCTGCTCTACAGTCCGGCACGCCTCAACAGTCCCCACTCCCCTGGCGCGACCTCGGCACCTCCACCCGCAGTCCGCCAGTCCCAATGCGGTCTATGCGGGCACGCGCGCCTCGTCGCCCTGCAGTTCGCCAATCCACACGCGTGGAACAAATGTGCGAGATCCACGCGGCCGCGGGGACGCCCACGCAGCACGAAGCCAGAGTCCCCACGCGCACGACGCGCCTACCTCCGCCTAAAAAGCTGATTTAATAAGCAGTAAAAAAGCCGTCCCAAAGGAAGCCAAAGTTAGGAAATCAGCATTCTAGGAGAACAAAATGGTGTGATTAAAAATGTTTACATAGTTTGGATAGCCAACATGTTTCCTTGCATGTTTCTCTACTCAGTGATTTGCAAGTCTAAGTATATGATTTGATGATCAATTCATGTCTAGTTTTCAAAAGAATTTTTTCAAACTATAATTTGCATAAAAGGTACTAATCTATCTAGTTAAGAACTACTTCTCTACTTTAATTATTCATACATATATATATATATATATCTTATCTTCTTTATCCAAGGGAATATATATACTTTCTTCTAAGTTTTTTTTTTGTTGTTCTTTCGACAAATAAAAAACTCATTTATAAAATTTTTCTTATGAGGATCAAAATCCTCCTCGCAAGCAATCCTCTGATTATCTTGGATTTGAAATAGCCCATAAGAATTTCTTCTTCTCCTTATACTCTTCTCCTTGTAACCTCTCTTGTTTTCTCTACTATTCTTATGATATTTTTATTTTTATGACTTGTTAGTCACTTCTTTAGCATTAATCCATGTTGTCTAAGGATCACAGCTAGTTCTTCAGAATGATTCATGTTGACAAATTTTATGCTGATTCTTGAATTAGTTTTACAATAACATTTTATTATTTTGGTAGACATATAAAAATAATTTGAATAATATCATGATTTTAGTTCAATCTAATGGGAGAATGTAGTGTGTTAAGGATTTTTTAATAAATTTTATATACATATCAAAATTAATTTCATTAAGCTGCATATAAAAATAAATCAAATTATTTAATATATACCATCTAAACCCTAAACCCATTATTTCATCGACTGTTACATATATACAACGAGATAATATTAAATATTGCTAGGTCCCATTCTTTAATAAGTTTAGCTTGGGGGCTATGACATGAAACTTTTATTTATAAGAAAGGATAATAACTAAAATTATCCAGTTCCACATCCCTCTACTATGGACTACACCACCACAACATGGATGGTGGCCGCAACAATATCCTGCTTCTACGCAGCCTTTAATGGAGGCCACCTTTGTTGCTACCATCATCCAAAAATATTGCTTAATATTCTTTTAATTACCTTTAATTTCCCATTAAATCATGAATGAAATATACATAAAATCTATATTTTGTGCCCATAAGTATCAACATAGATTTTCAAAAGTAAGAAATAAAATGAACATCAATATAAAAGATATGATATATGATAAACAATGAAGCCAAATATTTTTCCTTGAAAAATAGTTTTATAACATATGAGGCTTCATTAGTTAAACGATGGTAGAAATATGCCATATTATAAAAAATGTCAAGAACAAAAAATATCATAACAAACATTGTATGATAATAAACCTTGCATATGTCCTAAGTAGTCCTTCAAGAAAACTTATCTTATGGTCCATATGGAACATGTAACGCTAAATACTTTTTATTTTGTAATTTTAGCTTAAATATAAGTGATAATTAAGGGATAGTTCTAGGAATGTCTTCCTCAGGGGAGGGGCCATAAAGTTGTCTTCAACTAAAGCTATAACTTTATCTCTCCTAGAGAATATAAAATCCTTTTAAAAAAATTTAGAGACACTCAAATGTTGACATTGAATATACTTAAATTTTTGCCTTTGGTCAAAATAACTGCAATTTCACTTAAGATTTTGGACTTATTAGGTTATATGTAACTAGATGTTCTAGCTACATGGCCAATCCTCTTATATAGGAATTTATTTTTCATTTGATCATAGATAATTTGACCACAAAATTACTATTGGAGTAGGTTAACAGACTTTGAACCCTAGCTTGACCCAATAAAGCTCACTTAGGACAATTTAAACCTATAACTTATTATTGAAGAAATGAACCTTGGTTAATCTATTGAATATGACGTAATACATTGTTAGAAATTCAAAAAATGTAAATAAACATTTGGCAGAGTTAATTGGACTCATTGAAAAAATTGATCATATATGATTAATTCCACCAAGCTTAACCAAATTATTCAAATTGATTGATCCAACTGTCTTACAAAAGTTTTAATAGGTCAAACATAAATGCCTTGATCCCAACCACCTCTTAAAAAGGCCAAATCGTTCACTTAGCCACAATTGACTCAAAAGGCCCATTACGACCAATTTGACCAAATTCGGCTCAGGCGATGTTAGAAAACCATTTCAATTACTTATTTATTGGATGAATTGAGCTCAATTGACTCTTAAATCACCACTATTTGGCCAATTAGCCCATTTGTATCAAATTGGCCCAAGTGGACCACATTGACAACCATTTTAAATTTACTTGTTAATCACATTACTTACTTTATTTTAAGAAAAAAATAATAATTACCTACAAAACAACTTCATTTTTGGATGATATTTTGACAAATGTATTAATTAGTCTTAATCTCTCAAATTTATTTTAATATAAAAAATATATAAGTAATAAATACTATATTGATTTTAAACTATATTTTAATTATTTATTAATAAAATTTTCCTTAAATAATTTTTTTCGTCTTCACTCTCATTAATTTTGCAGGCCTTAGTCCACCGTAAACCTTCAATGATGTAAACTTGAGGAAATTCCTGGTCTGAGTTTTTCTAGAGAGAAAACGTCTGAGTTTTTCTAGATAGAAAATGAAAGTTTTTTAAATTTCTGTTGAGAAAATTTTGGCAGTTTATTGGATGGCAGCGGAAGCTCGCCGGACCGCCTCGATAGGTGGTCCAAGCGACATTCGACGGCAATCAGCTGGTAATGTTTCCTTCCCAATCCGATCAGTACCAGCATTTGGTGACGATGCGGATGCTGGTGGACTTAGTATCTCAGCTAAGGAGGCAAGGTTGAAGATGAAGAACAACAAAGCTCTTGTGATTAATGAAGGTGGTCTGGCTTCTTCTAAGAAGAAAATACCTGATATCGGAAAGGGGAAATAAATTATTGATAGCAGTTTCAAATTTGATAAACATTCAATTAGAGCAGTGAATGTTAACCAGTGTAATGAATCTCGTCGTTCGTTTGTTGGCTTGAATGAGGTGAATAATCCTAGTATTCTAAATGAAGGGAGAATTACGACTCATTTAAAGAAAGTTGAATCTCAGGGTGATATAGCTGATGTGGATAAGAACTCTGTGGAAATTAACTATAATGGCAATGAGTCCATTACAAGTGCGCAGCAGGATCCGTTGATTGTTCCCGTAATTAATGGAGCTGAAGACTTAATCTCTGTCAGGTTTTGTGAATCGGGACAACAACATGATGACAAATTATATGATGAATTGATTGTGAAGGTTAAAGAACTTACTGGGAATAATGCTTGGCCGAAAAAAGAAAACATCAAGGTATCCAATCTGGATTTTGGAAATTGCCTGTCGGAGGATGGGTCTACAGTGAAACTACATGTGCAAAAGAAGGAAGAGAATGCTAAGAAACTTAAGAATGACTTAGTCATCAAGGTATTTGGTGATAATGTTCCTCTCTATGCTATCAATAGAGAACTAAAAAGACAATGGGCTCAATTTGGAAAATTCCATTTAACGGTGCTGGGAAATGGATGGACACTATGTGCTGTTGATAAAGAACAAGCCTTGGATTAAGTCCTTAACAGTGGACTGCGGTATGTTAAAGGGCATATTATTGGGATGGACAAATGGTCACCGGTGTTTTCACCTTCAACTTTGAAAGGATTAACAGCTCCAGTATGGATAAGAATGCCAAATCTCCCTCTCCATTGTTGAAATGAGATCAATGTATGCAGGATTGTTTCTAAAATTGGCATTCCATACTTAATTGATGGTAACATGTTCCAGTGGAGTAGACGTGAATTTGCCCGAATCTGTGTCCGTATTACACTTGAAGATAAGCTGCCTCTTGGTGTTTGGGTAGAAGGTCTTGCAAGAAAGTTTTTTCAAAAAATTGAATATGAAAGAATGTCCTCTTTATGCTACAATTATGGTAGAGTGGGTCATGAGAAGAACAAATGTCCATAATTTATTTCTGCTGCTAATGAAGATGATTATGTGAAACCAGTGAAACCGGTGGCAGAAGACATTTCTAATATGAATCTTAAAATAGCTGGTGATTGCAAGGAGGAGGGTGATGATAACTATGGTCCTTGGATTCATGTTAATTATGGAAGACCAAGGAAATTTAAAAATAAAAGCAAATGGAAACCAATGGTGCAGAACTCAAATGTTTTGAAGAAATCAATTTCTTCAAACATATCTAATTTTATGAATAATTTAACATTAACTACTGGAAAGACGAAGGATCAAAGGGGTTTGGATGTTCAAACTGTAGAAGAAGAACACACTGTAGGTTTTGATGCTATGGAAGTCATTTGTTCTCCTTCAAAGGTGGTTAATGATGCCTCTAGCTTCGGAACATAGAAGATTCAAACTTCAAATTTGGAGTTAGGTATGGTTTCAAAAAATAGTAGCTTTCCATATAACTTAAATAAGTTTGATGTGCTAAGTGAGGTGGGAGATCTTAGAGAAAGATGATGCAATAACTTCTCTTTTGGAAAAAAAAGGAGAAGGTATGGTTGATTCGCCTGTTGGATTACAGGATTTTATTATAGATCTGGACAAGAAAGATGACAGCTCCTCTAGTTTAAAGAAAAACCTTTCAAAGGAAATCAGATGGGGAGATGATAGTTCCTCTAGTGTGAAGAAAAACCTTTCCGTTTCGATCTTCTCTGAGAAATAGAAAGCATGATGGGGAGATGAAAGAAAAGCCGGGGACTTCTTCCCCTTTCAATATTTAATGGCTTCGATAGTATTCTGGAATTGTAGAGGAGCAAAGAAGAAGCAAGCTCCTCTATATCTGAAGGAGATTGTGAAGGAGCATGGAACTCTGCTTGTGGGACTATTAGAAACAAAATTATCTTCTATTAGTAGAAGTGAAGCAGATGAATTAATTGGGGTGGATTAGAATTTTTATCTTTTTCCAGCTAATGGCCTAGTTAGAGGTATACTGGTTCTATGGAAATCTATAATGGTTTTATTTTCAATTTTATTTGAATCTCAACAAATGGTAACAGGAGATCTCTTGTTACCTAATGGAGAGTCCTGGAGGATATATGTTGTATATGGAAGTACAGATATCTACAAGAGGAAAGAGCTTTGGAGGGATTTGGAAGTTTTCTCTACCAAAGACATCCCTATGGCTATTGGGGGTGATTTTAAGTGCTTGATATCAAAGGAATACAAAAGAGGTTGTAAACGATTTGTATTTTCTCAAGGATCAAAAGACATGAAGTCCTTTGTAATCAATAATGATCTTCACGAAGTTTAGTACTGTGATCCAAAATACACTTCGTGTAACAACAAAACTGGAGGAGCAAGGATTATGGAAAGATTAAACCGGTGTTTTGTGAATCGAGCAACTTTAAATGCATATCAAAAACTAGTTGTTAGACATCAGGCGAGGATAGCATCGGACCACTATACTATATTATTGAAGCTTCTTGAGATTAGACCGGTAAACAACAATTTTATCAAATTTAAAGATGCTTGGTCTTCTTTCCCAACTTCATTTGGTATTGTTAATAATGTTTGGAGGAAGAATGTAAGGGGAAATTGCTCAGAAATTTTGAATATTAAATGCAAAAGGGCTTTAAAATACTTGTTTTTTTTAGCAAAGCAAAGTTGAAGAGTTTTTCTCTACTAAAAGATTTCCTTTTTAAAGAGATTTTAGATCTTCAGTCAAAGGAGGCAGAGGTTGGATATCTTTCGGAGGAAGAGACTTGACAGCTTCATGTGAAGATTTCTGAACTAAATGCGACCTTAGCAAGATTGAACACTTGGTGGAGACAACGTTCTAAGTTATTTCATTCATTTGCTAGTGCTTGAAAAATCTCAAATTGGATAATCAAAGTGCAGGATGAGGATGGAGCTATGGTGGAAGACCAAAATCTTATTGAAGACATTTTTTACAGTTTTTTAGTGGGAAATGAAAGCAAAGAATGTGTGCTTTGGATGGTTGGCTGGATCCTTTGGTTACACTTGAAGATTATAATATATTATGGCTGAATAGAGCAGTTGTCACGACCCAACCCGACCGGGATGGATCCCACTCGCATCGGGCCGCGACACAACAATTGAAAATCCAGGATCTGGTTTTGGAATTTGCTTCAGACTTTCTTCCAAATATTAAATAGACAGAAAAACACAGAGCTACTATAAACATCCAAATACAGAATAGTTCATCTATCTTTTCTTTCATCAAAACAATTATATACCGATATAGTGCATGGCTACAGACAGAAAGAACATAACAGAAACAGAAAAGCCAAGACTGTACAAAATCAAAAGTACAAAATACCTAATCTTAGATCAGACACAGAACTTCTAGTCCAAGACCTCCTTCCCTTTCTCAGAACCTGAAAATCACGTAGAAAATAAGGATGAGCTAACAGCTCAGCAAGACATCACTCACCAATCAAAATAGTTAGAAATTCATATAAGAAAATACATCAGAAAATAGTCGTACGGAAATCGTAGAACAGACAGAACAGATACTTGATCAACACAAATCAAACAACTAATACAGAAAACTGAAGTCATTTCAAATCAGAGTTCAGAACAAATATCATAAAGCTTTCATGTCACATAGCAGACAGAATCGTACGGAATAACTAGAATCATACAGAAATAAGATAAAATCACATTTATATCAGATCATTCGTATCAGATTCCCTGACCCTGATAGAATCTCAACGGATACTGGCCTCTTATGCCTCCCTTCCCAGACACTGACAGAATCTCAACGGATTCTGGCCTCTTATGCCTCCCTTTGTGCTTATAGCACCAGAATAGAGCAAAAAAGATATTCAGAATTTCGGAACAGAACTTATTTTCAGATTTCAGAGCTCATTTCAGATTTTCCTAACACAGACAGAATCTCAAAGGATCCTGACCCCTTTATAACTCCCTTCTGATAGCGTACAAACACTTCAATTCATTTAATGTATCAATTCAGAAAAATTAGAATTCATACGAAAAATCAGCGGCATAACGGCAGTATACGGAATTTACACAAAATTTATAGATCCAGAAATTTACCAAATTACCACAGAATATCCACAACAATATTATAAGACTTTTACTATACTGACATAACATTTTTCAACATCCGGATAACTTGCAATTCAATTAAAATACTGCAGAATTCAAAATATCACGTAAAAATCTTCCAGAAAATACTCAAAACGTGCACAATTATCATATCAGAATCATACCAAAAGTTACGCAATAAAACATTTATCAATGCGAAATAAAATCAATTATTCACTAACGAAAACAAAATCCGGAACAGAAAAGTAGTCAAAATCCACATTTTTTAAAATTGAGAAAGGCGGAATGTGCCTTACCTCGAGTCGGTCAACTTTTCCAACTACGGAGACGAACGAAAACGACAGAAGTCGCCCAAAAATCCACTTTTCTTCCTCTTTCCACGGTTTTCTCTCTCCTGGACTTTCTCTCTCTTCAAAAACGACACCATTTAGATATTTATTAAGCAGGATCGTCCCGGACGATGTCCCGATCGTCCCGGGACGATCTTCTCTGAACTCAAATCGTCTAGACAAAAATTAATTTCAATTTCTTCGTCCCTCGACGATGCTCTCGGGAAAATTTCATCCCTGGACGAACCCATTTCATACAGACGAACCATGCAGAGTTCTTCACAACCTGTATCGATCGTCCCAGACGATCTACTTCATCCCAGACGATCCTGGAAGGAAAACAGCCTTTACAATCTCCCCAACTTCAGAAAAATATTGTCCTCGACATTGCCAAACCGAAAGTCCGTCAAAACAGATACAGATAAGACTGTCTCATGTCTGACTCTTTCTCCCAAGTCGCTTCTCTAGCTGTTCTGTGCTTCCACTGCACTTTAACCATAGGAATCTATTTATTCCTTAACTTACGCACATCATAGGCCAAAATTTTCTTAGGTTCTTCTTTGTACTGCAGATTCTCCTGAATCTCAACCTCATCAGCAGATAATTTCTTTTTAGAGTCAGATATCCACTTTCTCAAAGAGGATATGTGAAAAATATTATGCACATCAGACAGCTGATCGGATAACAACAATCTATAAGCAGACTTACCAATCCTTTCAATAATCTCAAAAGGTCCAACATACCTTGGACTGAGCTTGCTCACTCTTCCAAATCTACTCACACCTTTCATCGAACTGACTTTGACATACACAAAGTCACCAATCTGAAATTCTACAAATATGTGCTTCTGATTGTAATACTTTTGTTGTCTATCTTGTGCAGCTTTTAATCTTTCTTTAATCAAATTAATTTTCTTAACAGTTTCATCCACAAACGTCACACCCATTTCCTGTCTATCACCAACCTCTGTCAGAGTCAAAGGAGTTCTACATTTCTGACCATACAAAACTTCATAAGGTGACATACCAATACTGGACTGGAAACTGTTATTATAAGAAAATTCTATCAAAGGAATATGATCTTCCCAACTTCCTCCAAAATCCAAAACACATATCCTCAGATGATCTTCTAGTACCTGAATAGTCCTCTTAGACTATCCGTCAGTCAGCGAATGAAAAGTCTTACTAAAATGCAACTTCGTACCCAATCCTTGTTGAATACCCTTCCAAAGTCTGGAAGTAAACCGTCCATCTCGATCAGATACAATCACTTTAGGCACACTATGTAATCTAACAATTTCCTTCACATATACCTGTGCCAACTTATCCATCGGATCCGTCTGCCTGATCGGAAGAAAGTGTACAGACTTCTTCAATCGATCCACAATCACCCATATGGCATCATGCCCTTGTTTAGATCGAGGGAAACCCATAGCAAAGTCCATCATTACCTCCTCCCACTTTCACTCAGGGATTGGCAACGACTGCAAAAGATCTCCTGGTCGTTGATGCTCTGCCTTCACTAACTGACAGGCATCGCATTTCGCAACAAAATCTACTACATCCTTTTCAATTCCAGGCCACTAGAACAAACTTTTCATATCCCCGTACATCTTACCACTTCCCGGATGTATCGTATAGCCTGAATGGTGAGATTCATACATAATCTCTTTCCTCAAATCTCCAAACACAGGAATCCACAGTCTATTCTTGCAGAAAATAACACCAGAATCAGAAACTCGTAGTTCAGATTTCTTTCCAGATTTAATCTGAGTAATTAACTTCAAATAGTCGAAGTCTGACTTCTGAGCTTTCTGAATCCTTTCTTGCAGAGAAGATTGAATGTTCATCTAAGTCAAATCAACAGAATCCAGACCAGTAGAGGAAATCACCTCCAACTATAATCTTTTCATATCTCGTATCAGATAGTCATCAGAAGTGAGCTGAATACCTGATAATCCAGAAGATTTCCTGCTCAAAGCGTCTGCTACCATATTAGCCTTACCAGGCTGATACTGAATCGTCAGGTTGTAGTCCTTGATCAACTCAAGCCATCTTCTTTGCCTCAAATTCAGATCCTTCTGAGTGAATATGTACTTCAAGCTCTTATGATTCATAAAGATCTCACATCTGACGCCATACAAGTAATGACGCCAAATCTTCAAAGCAAAAACAACTGCAACCAATTCCAAATCATGTGTTGGGTAATTCTTTTCATGTCGTTTCAACTGTCTTGAAGCATAGGCTATTACCCTACCATGCTGTATCAGAACACAACTCAAACCTTTCAGTGAAGCATCACTGAACACCTGAAATCCTTCCGTACTAGACGGAAGTGCTAACACAGGAGCAGATGTCAAACATTCCTTCAACCTCTGAAAACTGGCTTCACATTCCAGTGTCCAAACAAAAGCTACTGACTTCTGAGTCAGTCTCGTCAGAGGCGTAGAAATCTGAGAAAATCCCTTCACAAATTTCCTATAATATCCAGTCATGCCTAAGAAACTACGTATCTCAAATACCGTAGTAGGCCTTGACCAATCAGCAATAGCTTGAATCTTCTGGGAATCAATAGAAATACATTCACCACTCACTACATGCCCCAGAAAAGAAATGCTCTTCAGCCAGAATTCACACTTGAAAAACTTAGCATACAACTGATGCTGTCTCAAAGTCTCCAACACAATGCTCAAATGTCTGGCATGATCTTCCTCAGAAGCAGAATACACCAGAATATCGTCGATGAAGACGATCACAAACTGATCCAGATACTCCTTGAACACTCTGTTCATCAGATCCATGAAAACAGCGGGTGCATTGGTTATCCCAAAAGGTATAACCAAAAGCTTCAACACATCAGCTTCCTTCACCTTCACCTGATAGTATCCAGATCTCAAATCAATCTTTGAAAATACAGAAGAACCAGAAAGCTGATCAAACAAGTCATCAATCCGTGGTAATGGATACTTATTCTTGATCGTGACTTTATTCAAATCTCTGTAATCAACACACATACGAAGTGTTCCGTCCTTCTTCTTCACAAACAGTACAGGTGCTCCCCAAGGAGAAACACTAGGACGAATAAATCCTCTATCCACCAACTCCTGAAGCTGAACTTTCAACTCAGAAAGTTCTTTCAGTGCCATCCTGTATGGAGCTTTTGATATTGGAGCTGTACCCGGAAAAACATCAATAGATAACTCAACATCTCGATTCAGAGGTAAACCAACCAACTCCTAAGGAAATACATCAGAAAACTCCCGTACAACTGGTATATCAGAAATAGAACCCACATTTAGGTTCATATCCTGTACGGAAGCCAAAAACACCGTACAACCATTCTTCCACATTCTTCTGACTTTCAACACAGAAATCAAACAGGATAGAACACCTCGTAATCCTTGAAATACACATCTCTCACCATCCATAAGCAAGCTCACTTGCTTCTTCAAACAGTCAATCTAAGCCTCATACAGACTCAGCCAATCCATACCCAAAATCACGTCGTAAGAAGAAATTGGCAATAAAATCAAACTCGACTTCCATTTCTTGCCTGAAATATCAAGCTCACAGAAACAAAACTTCCTGGCGATCAAATTACTTCTAGCCGACAAAATAATAGAAAGAGAAACCAGTAGCAAAATAGAATCCAGATGCAAAGCATCAAAACAGTGCTCAGAAAGAAACGAGTGATTGGCTCCAGAATCAAATAGAACACGATAGGGATGTTCAGAAATTTAAATCGTACCTGTCACCACATCCGGAGCATCTCGAGCCTCCTGCTGACTCAAACTGCACACACGTGGCTGAACTGGAGCTGGAGCTACTGAATCACTAGACTCCCGCTGACTACAAGTAGGTGGTCTCCGTGCCACAGAACTCGATCCACCACCTCTACCAGTGGATCCTTCAGTCACAGTACGTGGAGGAATAGTCCTCAGCCTTCCTGTTGAACCAACAGGTCTACTATCAGATCGGAACTCAGATCATCTATCAAATCCAGCCTGTGGACACTCCGCAATCCAATATTCTGGCTAACCACATCTGAAGCACTGACTAGTCATCCTGTAGCACTGGCCAAAATATCGTCGTCCATAACTTTGGCACACAGATGCCCCACTAACAGATCCAGAACTGGTCGTACTTCCACTACCAAAAATTGTAGTGGATCCCAACTGTCCACTCCTCTTAGAGTCTCCAAAAATAAATCTCCTCTTGCCAGAGGAACCACTATTAGAAGCATCACCCCCGAACCTCTTCCTACTCGTAGTCCACTGCTGTTGAGTAGCCATCAAATCATTCTCTATCAGACGAGCTCTCTCCAGAAGCTCAGAGAAATCAGAAATATGAAACGGTACCAAGGGCTGTCTCAGACTATCTCTTAGTCCCCTCAAAAACCTGTAGCACTTCTCAGCAGAAGTACTTACCAACTGCGGATCATATCGGGCTAAACCAGTAAACTCTGCCTCATACTGCATCATAGTCCTTCTTGTAAAACCATTAAAAAGCTGATTTTTTTTAGTGTTGTTCGTCTGTACGAACTGAAGAAATTTGTGAAGAAATCTGTCATTTTTGTCTGTACGAACCTGGTGCGTCGGGACGATCCATCTGTACGAAATTTGTCCAGAGAACACATCGTACCGGGACGAATTGTAGATCGTCCGGGACGATCAGTGTTAATAAATATCGGATTCGAGATATTTTGAATCATTTGAAGAGAGAGAAAGAGAAGGCAGGAGAGAGAAGAGAAGGAAGAGAAGGAAAAGCTTGGTTTGGAGCCCGCGGAGCGCTTTTTGTCCGACGACGCAGTTGGAAGATTTGTTTATCTCGCGGTAAGGACTCCGAATCCTATTTATGTTTTCAGAGATATTGATTTTTTATCGAGTTGTTCACTATTTTGTGTTTTCGTAGTCGAATTTTGGAACCGGTTTTGTATTGAGACAACTTTCACCGCACAACTTTTAGAATGTTATAGATACGAATATTGTACACGATTTGAGTATTTTCTACGATGATTTTACCGGTCGGAATTGGTTCTACACAATTTTAATTGAATAGAAAAATATCAGGATGTTATTTGATATGGATTCAAGAGAACAATAGTCTTATATTATTGTCGTGAACATTTTACTGTAATTTGGTGTAATTTGGAAAATGTGATTTTTGTAGGATTTTTGTGTAAATTTGATAGACTGCCGTTACTCTGCTGAATTTTCGTAGGATTTCTGATTTGTCTGAGATTGATAGATTGAATAGATATGAATGTGAATATTGATATGATTGCTTTAATATTGACTATTGAATTAATTATTGATTGATTATTGATACTGAAACACAAGTGGAACCTGGTTGAACGTTGGTTGGAGATTGAATTGACCTGTACAGGATGGTGGGCCGACGGGCTTTCCTTTAAACATTGATTATGGATATATGGATGGGAGTCATAAGGAGTTCTTATAGATATGCCGACGGGCGGCCGACGGGCAATAGAGTGACGACTCTTTTTATTGAAACCAA
>NW_021318693.1:7302330-7308566 GCF_001605985.2 Dendrobium catenatum
GATTGATTTTACCGACTTGATACTAGAGATTTGCTTTGATACGATAGATTGGTTCGATACGATTGATTTGATTGATCGACGGATTCTCTTTAGATTTCACGTACTGATTGATTGAGCTGGATTAATCGTTTTGCCTGCTGCTGCATCGACTGGTTTCATTGACTATGGATTTTCGTATTGCATAGACTCATTGACCATTGACTGATATGGATTTGATTGACTGACATGCATATTGATAGCATCGCCGTGCTTTGATTTCAGTTATAGGTATTAGGTGACCTGCTGGGCTTTGTAAAGCTCATTATATGTGGTTGATATTTTCAGGTCAGGGCAAGGGAGCAGGAGATTGAGATTGATCAGGAATCTCCAGGTTTTTTTGTTCTTTTGATTGTAGTGATTCTTTTGTACTCAGGACAGGATAGATTTCAGTTCTTGTGGACATAGTGTAGTTCTTGAGTATTGTATATGATCTTTTGATATTTGAATCGACTTGGACATTGATGTTATAAATGTTATAGATTTTTGCTAGACTGTTTGTTTGAAGTTATAGATAGCTCTGGTAAATGGTTTTAATGAAATGATAGAAATTCTTTCCAAGTTAGATCTTGGGGCGTCACACTGCTCCCCTGAACTAGCCTTAGAAAAGTCTCCTGCATCTGCTGTCTTGTAGAAGGAGGTACAAACTACGATCAAAATACCTCAGAAAACTATTTTCAAGAAATAAGAGAGTTTAGCTTTGCTTGGAACTTTTCCTTCTGCTGGCCCATCCACCAACGCTCAGCCTCGCCATCCAACAGAAAAATTACCAACGGTACCTTCCTGTCCGACAGACACTGCATACCGTCAAAAGTCTTCTCTAACCTTCTCAGCCACTCTTCAGCTGCTCTGGGCTCAATAGTGCCATCAAACCTCGGAGGTTTTAATCTCATAAACATCTGCAGATGTCTATCTATATCCTCAAATCGAACAGTAGAGGCTCTACTCTGACTCTCGCTCATCATCTGAGCAACCAATGTAGCAAACTGAGATAGTGTATCAGAACCAACCACTGGGGCAGTACTACTCATCGGAGCTGTCTGACTAGCACTCTGCCCATCTGTCATATCTAGGTCTGGCAGATCCATAATCACACAGAAAACTAGGCACAAAATAACAGAATAAAAATCCAAATAAACCAGAACTACCCCGACAAACTCACACAGATCACTTCCTATAGCTCTGTTTTACGATCCAATTCCAAAACCATTGCTCTGATACCACTTAAATTTGTCACGACCCAATTCGACCGGGATAGATCCCGCTCGCATCGGGCTATGATGCAACTTAAACTTGAAATCCAGGATCTAGTTTTAGAATTTGCTTCAGACTTTCTTCCAAATATTAAATAGACAGAAAAACACAGAGCTATTATAAACATCCAAATACATAACAGTTCATCTATCTTTTCTTTCATCAAAACAATCATATACAGATACGTGCATGGCTAAAGACAGAAAGAACAGAACAGAAACAGAAAAGTCATGACTGTACAAAATCAAAAGTACAAAATACATAATCTCAGATAAGACACAAAACTTCTAGTCCAAGACCTCCTTCCCTTTCCCAGAACCTAAAAACCATGTAGAAAACAAGGATGAGCTAATAGCTCATCAAGACATCACTCAACAATCAAAATATTCAAAAATTCATATAAAAAATATATCATAAAATAGCCGTACGAAAATCGTAGAACAGATAGAACAGATACTTGATCAACAGAAATCAAATAATTGATACAGAAAACTGAAGTCATTTCAAATCAGAGTTCAGAACAAATATCATAAAGCTTTCATTTCACATAGCAGACAGAATCGTACGGAATAACAAGAATCATACAAAAATCAGAAATCAGATAAAATCACATTCATATCAGATCATTCGTATCAGATTCCCTGACCCTGACAGAATCTCAACGGATTCTGGCCCCTTATGCCTCCCTTCCCAGACACTGACAGAATTTCAACGGATTTTGGCCTCTTATGCCTCCCTTTGTGCTTATAGCACTAGAACAGAACATAACAGATATTCGAAATTCCGAAACATAACTTATTTTCATATTTCAGAGCTCTTTTTAGATTTCTCTTACACAGACAGAATCTCATAGGATCCTGTCCCCTTATAACTCCCTTCTGATAGCGTACAAACACTTCAATTCTTTTAATGTATCAATTCAGAAAAATCAGAATTCATACGAAAAATCAGCGGCATAACGCCAGTATACGGAATTTACACAAAATTTACAGATCCAAAAATTTACCAAATTACCACAGAATATCCACAACAATATTATAAGACTTTTACTGTACAGACATAACATTTTTCAACATCCGGATAACTTGCAATTCAAATAAAATGCCTCAGAATTCAAAATATATGGTAAAAATCTTCCAGAAAATACTCAAAACGTGCACAATTATAATCTCAGAACCATACCAAAAGTTACATGGTAAAACATTTATCAATGCAAAATAAAATCAATTATTCGCTAACGGAAACAAAATCCGGAACAGAAAAGTCGTCAAAATCCACATTTCTGAAAATTGAGAAAGGCGGAATGTGCTTTACTTCGAGTCGGTCAACTTTTCCAACTACGGCGACGGACAAAAACGAACAGAAGTCACCCAAAAATACATTTTTCTTCCTCTTTCCATGGTTTTCTCTCTCCTGGACTTTCTCTCTCTCCAAAAATGACACCATTTAGATATTTATTAAGCAAGATCGTCCCGGACGATGTCCTGATCGTCCCGGGACGATCTTCTCTGGACTCAAATCGTCCAGACAAAAATTAATTCCAATTTCTTCGTCCCTGGACGATGCTCTCGGGAAAATTTCGTCCCTGGATAAACCCATTTCGTACAGACGAACCATACAGAGTTCTTCACAACCTGTACCGATCGTCCCGGACGATCTACTTCATCCCGAACGATCATGGAAGGAAAACAGCCTTTACAGCAGTAACCTGTGAAGAAATGGAGGAGGTTGTTTTCCAAACTACGAGAAGTGTTGCTCCAGGACTAGATGGAGTAACATATCCTTTTTTCAAACACTACTAGGAAATTATGAAGGTAGATATGTGGAATGCAATTTCTGAATTCTTTGAATCAGGGAAAATGAATAAGGAATGGAAGAAAAAACAAATTGTGCTTATACTAAAGATTCCCAATCCAGTTAATCCTTTAAGTTATAGACCAATAAGTCTATGCAAGACAATGCATAAGGTGGTGACAAAGATAATTTTGAATAGAATGGTAAATATTTTGCCTAAACTTATATCAAATGAACAAGAAGCTTTTCTTAAAGGTAGATCGATGTCAAAACATGTGTTGATTGTCCAAGAAATGTTTCACAAATTCAGAGTTTCTAAAGCAGCAAAAGGATTAGTTGCTTTCATAATTGATATGGAACAAGCTTATGATTCAATGTGTTGGGCTACTTTGAGAAAAGTTCTAGAGAACTATGGATTTCCTTGTAGATTTTCAAATCTTATAATGGAGTGTGTAGAAGATCCAATGTTCTCCTTACTTATCAATGGTAAGTCTTCTGCATGGATCAATGGAAAAAGTGGATTTCAGCAAGGTTGTCCCTTATCTCCTTTCCTCTTCATTTTGTGTTCTCAACTTCTTTCAAATGTCTTTCATAAAAAACAAAAAAAAAATACAATTGGTATTCTTACCTGTATTAAAGCACCACAAATTTCTCATTTATTATGTGCGGATGATATGATATTTCTCTGAAGCTAATGTTAAAATGGTGAGGGAAATCAAATGTATTTTATCCATTTTTTGTCAATGGACTGGACAAAGGATAAATGCAAAAAAATCTATAACTATTTTTGGGAAATTTGTAAAGAATAGCAGGAGAAGGTCCATAAATTAGATTATGGGATTCAATGAAGTAAAGGAACTTATGTACCTTGGAGTAAAAGTGATGCTGAGAAGACTGCTGGCTTCCGATTACCAAGGTATGATGGATAAAGCTTTAAAGATGCTGAATATGTGGGGTACCAAATTCTTATCTCTAGCTGGAAAACTAACCTTGGTAAGATCGGTTCTTCTATCTTATCGGATTTTTTACTCAACACATTCTCTTATTCCTAAAAGTGTTTTAAAGCTGATGGACAAACTATGTAGAAATTTCATATGGAATAAGAAAGATGGAGGATTGGGCATGCATTATGTTAGTTGGGATGTGTTGTGTAAACCAATAGAATGGGGAGGATGTGATTTACAATCATCTATCAATAAATTAGGTCCTTTAAGGATCAAGATGGCATGGATATTTCTCCAAAACAAGAACTCATTGATCCATAGAATCCTAGAACCAAAATATGGAAATCAGATGGTGGATGCATGTTACAGGAAAGGGATTTCTGCAGCATGGAAGATCATCCTGGAAGGTTCAAAATGCCCTAAAAAGATTATAAGATGGAATATTGTTGATGGTAAATCCATAAATGTCTTCAATGATGTTTGGATTTGGGATAATGGCATCAATAGATGGCCTACTTTTGTGGCTATTTTAAAAAATGAAGATCTAACACTGGATAAGCTGATGTGGAACGACAACTAGAACATAGCTTGTCTTCATAATTTAGTTGGCATTGAACTTGTGAAAGTTATCTTACAAATCAAAATAGTGGAAAATCTGGAACAAGATGAAATGGAATTGATCTATATGCATTCAGGGAAATCTTTGTCTTACTTAGTCACCAAGAAGGATTTAAATAACAATGGTAGCATTTTTTACTGGAAATGGATCAAGAAGCTTAAACTGATGCTGAAGGTTGAAGTCTTTTGGTGGCGTGTATTCAGCAAACCAATTCCAGCATTTCAATTTCTATATTTCAGGAAAATTCAAGATAACTTGGAATGTCCTAGAGGATGCAATATGATAGAAGATATGGATCATGTTATCACTGGATGTGAGAAGCTACAGAGTATCATTAGCATATTTATCAGTTGGGGATTTCAAATCCCAACATCCAGTAACGATTTCTTATCTAAATTGTATTGCAATATAATTTTTTTAACGTGGAAGGCAAGGAATAAGTTTATGCAACAAGGACAAAATGAAAGCTTAAAATTCATTGTTGTTCAAGCTGTCTCATGGTCATCATTCTCTAATTCTTATGGCAACATAAGCTCCGGCCACTAGGTTGTTAATCATTCAAGGCGACATTGTTGGCACCCTCCTCCACCCGACTGGATCAAAGTGAATGTAGATGCCTCTTTACTTCCTTCTTACAAGGCGGGCATTGGAGGTGTATTTCGAGATTGTAAAGGTAAATTTTTGATGGCTTTTAGGAAGAAATGTGTTCATTGGGACATCTCACAGCTAGAAATATCTTCTATTCATCTAATAAAAGAAGTTCTCAAAGATTTGATGCTTCAATAAAAGGGAGTTATCATTGTAGGAGATAACAATAACGATATCCAATATATTCGACAAGGCATCAAATCGGAAGGTAAAGTGATGGAAAATTTTGACTTTCTTAAAGAGTTTGAAAATGTTATTTTTAAATGTGTTGATAGAAATAGCAATAAGTTAGTGGATCTTTGTGCTAACTATGCTATATTTAGTGATTTTATTTGGGATGATATTAGCCCTAATAAGGTTCCTCCTTTATTTTTTAATTTGTTAAAGGAGGAACTAAGTAGGTGTAGTACCTAGGTTGTTTTTTCTTTTTTCTCTTTTAGTTATTGCAATAAAATTCATTATTGCTTCAAAAAAAATGATGTAATTTATATCTAGATGTAAACTTGAATATCATCATATATTTCTGAAGAATCACCAATAAAATGAAAGTTTGCTAGGGATGTTAAGCTACTAATGAACCGGCCCCAAGGCTAAGCCAAGACGCGGAGGGGGGGGGGGGCGTTTGAATTTGGCTCATTTTAAAAAAACTCCTTAAAATCAAGAACAATATCACAAACCAAAATCACCACAGAAAACAAGTGCGGAAGCAGTAAAAAGAACACAAAGGTTTATAGTGGTTTGGTCAACTTGACCTACGTCCACTCCCCGGAGGCACCCTCCGAGTATTGTACTACCAACGTGACTCTCTTTTAGCCCCCACAGCTAGGCGAAGAAGCCCTTACAAAAAACCTCCTTTTTGCCACCCCCGACAAGGCAGAGAACCCCACTCCTTTTGCTTCCTCTTGAAGCAGACAGAGAACCTCGATCGATCGTTGAAGCTT
>NW_021318693.1:7309690-7335843 GCF_001605985.2 Dendrobium catenatum
CCTATTTGATCATATATGATTAATTCCACCAAGCTTAACGAAATTATTCAAATTGATTGATCCAACTGTCTTAGAAAAGTTTTAATAGGTCGAACATAAATGCCTTGATCCCAACCACCTCTTAAAAAGGCCAAATCATTCACTTAGACACAATTGACTCAATTGGCCCATTCGACCAATTTGACCAAATTCGGCTCAAGTAATATTTGAAAACCATTTCAATTTCTTCATTATTGGATGAATTGAGCTCAATTGACTCTTAAGTCACTACTATTTGGCCAATTAGCCCATTTGCATCAAATTGACCCAAGTGGACCACATTGACAACCATTTTAAATGTACTTGTTAATCACATTACTTACTATTTTAAGAAAAAAAATTAATTACCTACAAAACAATTTCATTTTTGGATGATATTTTGACAAGTTTATTAATTAGTCTTAATCTATCAAATTTATTTTAATATAAAAATATATAAGTAATAAATACTATATTAATTTTAAACTATATTTTAATTATTTATTAATAAAATTTTCCTTAATTAAATTTTTTTGTCTTCACTCTCGTTAATTTTGTCGGCCTTAGTCCACCTAAACCTTCAATGATGTAAACTTGAATGTCATCATATCTTTCCAAAGAATCACCAAATAAAAAGAATTATGGAGAATTGATTTGTTATTCATTTTAATTTATATTTGATTCTTTTATCAGCTCGTTATTATCAGACTTAATCTAGATTACATTCATTGTATTATTAATTATTGTTGAACCAGCTTAGATTGACTTCCTACATTGCTGTAAAATATAGGAAAACAGAAGGATACAAAAAAGAAGAAGGATAGTATGGTAGAATATTGTTCATTTTCACTACTCTTTCTAAACCATTACAGAGAGTATATAATGAGCCAGTTAGTTAGAGACTAACGCCTTTGATTAAGAGCAGATATCAAACGGTAAAAATAAGCCAAGTACAGGGAATAAAAAGAGGAAGTGGAGCAGCAAATGGATAGTAGCGCCGACTTATCAATTCTTCTTATCAGCCTCCCTCAAGGTAACAATTGGTGTTCGTATTATTATCTTGTCAGTAAGGTAAGAGTGTCAAGTTGCACTTAAGGCTTTTGTGAAGATGTCAGCTGGTTGTCCTGGGAGCAGATATGATGCACAGTGATATAGCGTGATCTAATACAATCTCGAATGAAATGAAAATCTATTTGATATGTTTAGTTCTTGCATGGAACATAGGATTATTGGCTAGTGCAAGAGCTGAAACATTATCATAGTATAATTTAGTGGGTTCAGGTAACTGAATTTGAAATTTAGATAATAATCTTTGAACCCAAATGATGTCACAAGCAGCAATACAAAGAGCTCGGTACTCCACTTCCGTGGAGGATCTAGCAACAGACGACTGCTTCTTAACAGTCCACGAGATGAGAGTGGAACCAAAAAATGTACAATATCCCATTACCGAGCAACGATTAACATGATTAATGGCCCAGTCCAAATCTATGAAGCCTTCAGCACAAGAGTAGATTTGATGATAGGTAAATCGAGAGAGATACTACCTTTGATATAATGTAGAACCCGTTTGAGAAGCTGATAATGTGCTAGGAGAGGGCTATGAATATGTTGACAAAGATAGTTAACCGCATCTGAAATATCTAAATGGGTAATCATCAAATATTGAAGGGCTCCAATTATTTGTCTGTAATGATCTGGACGATCATACAAAATTTTTGACGAGGAAGCCATTGCAAATTTAGTAAGGAGAGGAGTGAGTACAGGCTTACAATCTCTCATTGACGCCTTATGCAGAATCTCATTGGCATATGTTGATTGAGCTAGATGAATGCCATCCGGAGTGTAAGTGACTTGCAAGCCTAGTAAATGATACAGTCTATCAAGATTCCTCATAGAAAATATGGATTGTAAAGCAAGCAGTAGTTTATCCAACTCAAGTGAGGAATTTCCCGTAAGTAAAATGTCATCTATATATACCAAAATGTAGAGTTGAATGGACTCTTTTTGAAGTAATAGAAGTGAAGGATCGACAGTGCTAGACCGAGACCCATATTGAAGAAGACATGAGGAGAATGTTGAAAACCACTGTCGTGGCGCTTGCTTGAGACCATAAATAGCTTTTTTTAATAGACACACATGAGTTGGATAATGTTTGTCTATAAAGCCAGGAGGTTGCTTCATATAGACTGTCTCTTGAAGTGGTCCATGGAGAAATGCATTAGATACATCTAATTGTAAGATAGGCCAGTTATTTGTCACAGCAACTGTCAATAGGATTCGAATTGTAGGAAATTTTGCAACGGGAGTGAAGGTTTCATTATAATCTATCCCAAGTTTTTGTTTGAAATCTTGCGCAACCAGTCGAGCTTTATATCTTGCAATATAAGAATTTGCATGATATTTGGTTTTGAAGAGCCATGTTCAGCCCAACATAGTAGTGTTAGAAGGCAAGGGAACTAGTGTCCATGTTCCTTGATATTGAAGTGCTTCAAGTTCTTAGCTTATGGCATCTCTCCAAGCTGAATACTGAACTACTTGCTTAAACCCAGTGGGCGCAACAGGGATAATAGTGTGTTGCAGGTCAAAAATAGTTCTTGGCTTAAGGTGGCCTATTTGTACCCTTATGACCATGGTATGCCTTGGTACAATGGGTGCAGTTAACTTAGAATGAGTGGAGGGATTGTAATAGGATAGAGCTTCTTGTGTATGGGGATCCGACATAGCAGCCTCAGTCAGAGGAGCTATATTATGGGGTTGAAGAGTAGAAACTACAGTGGGAGGAGAATTAGAAGTATGTTGAATAGTTGAAATCGGAATAAGAGTTGTTGGAGTATAAGGTGCAAATGTTATTGTAGTTATCAATGAAGGAGATTTGAAGGGGAATATTGATTCATGAAAATGTACATGTCGAGAGATATAGACTTTAGAGGAGTGAACATCAAGGCATTTATACCCTTTGGCATTAGGGAAATAGCCAAGAAAAATACACGGAGCTGAGCGAGGAGCTAGTTTGTGTTATATATGTGAAGTAAAAAGTGGATAACATAAGCAACCAAAAACACGAAGTTGAGAGTAGGTGGGTGGTTGATTATAGAGAAGTTCATATGGAGAGATATTGTGAGTGGTGAAAGAAGGCATGAGATTAACTAGATAAAATGCAGTGAAGAGAGCATCCAACCAAAATTTGGATGGAAGGTTGGCATTAAAAAGCAAGGCATGAACCGTCTCAATTAGATGATGATGTTTTTGCTCCACAATGCCATTTTGTTGAGGAGTATACGGGCATGATAGTTGGTGAACTATGCCAAAATTGATTAGGTGAGTTTGAAAAGCTTTATTTACATATTCATCACCACCATCTGTTCGTAGCATTTTAATAGAGTCTTGAAATTGATTTTTGATGAGAGATTTAAATTGTAAGAATATTGAGCAAACATCAGATTTGTGATGTAATGGATAGATCCAATTGGGGAGGGACCCCATACATCATTATGAATAAGTTCTAAACATTTTTTAGAGGTAGTAGTAGATAACAAAAAAGGAAGCCTAGTACACTTTGCTTGAGCACAAGCAATATAATGATGTAGAACAGGATGAGTAATACTAGATAAACTAGAAGATAGACTACAGTGAGTTGCAGTGGATGGGTGATCCGGGCGTTGATGCCACAGAGATGATGACTGTGTTGAAGCGAGAAATTCTATAGAAGTCGAGGACTAAGACTTAAAAGAAGAAGGTAACTTAATTGGGTAGAGACCATGATGATTGGGCCTATGGAGAGGTGTCTTATTGGTCAGGGAGTCCTTGATAGCATAACCATGGGCATCAAGAAGCACAGAGAAGGAGTTATCATTAGTGAGTTTATAAATGGAGAGCAAATTATGAGATAATTTAGGAACATGAAGTATTTTAGGTAAGTGGAGCTTACGGTAAGGGGTGGGTATCAAACCTTGTCCTGTATTAGCAATGGGTAGATGCTGTCCATTACCTACTTACACATGAGATGATCCCATATATGGTTGGGCATTGTAAAATTGAGCATGATTGGAAATAAGGTGCTCTATAGCTCAAGAATCCAGGAACCAGTCAGCAGTCAAAGATGTATTAGTAGTAATGTATGCTTGTGGTGGCGTGTTGTATGTAGTATCATGTCGATACCAACAATTAAGCGCCGAATGCCCAGATTCCCCATAGATTTAATAATCGATATTGAGATGAGGGCGACGACCGCCACAAGTAGATGAAGTCAAATGACCGAGTGAAGTGCGTCCTAAGCCTTTTCCAAAAAATGAGCGTCCAGAGGATGAACGTCCTCGGTAGTTGGAGGAAGGAGATGATCATCCACGAAAAGAACCTCGGGTTGCTGCTAAAGCAAAATTGGAATCAGCTGGAGGATTTGTAGTAGTGTCACAATGCAAATCAGATGTGACATGAAGTTCTTCACTGCACAACAGAGCATAGAAATCATCCAGGGTAATGGGTTGCAACTGATTGCGAATAACTACTTTGAATGACTGATAGGTGGACAGCAACCCATTCAATGTATAGAGAATAAGATCTTCGACATCTATTGATGATCCTGCCATAACAAAAGCATCAACTTTTGTTTTAATATCAGATAAGTACTGAAACATAGTTTTATCTCCCAACTGTAGCTGATGAAGTTCATTCTTAAACTGAAGCAGTCTGGTTCGATTTGTGGATTGCAATCGGAGGTCCAGCGTTGTCCAGATCTCATGAGTGGACGCTAGATTCAATATGTAAGGAAGGAGGGAGGGAGACATGGTGGAATATATAGCCGATGCAAGATGTTGATCTATTAGCATCCAAGTTTAGTAGAGAGGATTTGGTACTATAGTACCATCAGTAGCGATGATCTCCTGAACAGGTTTTGTTGTAGCACCTGTCAAATATTCTTCATATTTATTGGCAGCAAATAGCTTGAGCAGTTGGGATTTCCAAAGAAGATTATTGTCAGTGGTCAGTTGGACGGTGACCACAGTTTTGACATTGGCCATGAAAAATTTTAGTTGAGGAGGAATAGTTACAGTCGCAGAGGAAGCGCCATTGTCGGAAATAGTTGTAGGAGAGGAAGTCGACGAAGCAGCCATGTAGTTTTAAAAAAAAAAAACTAGTGCTCTGATACCATGTTGAAGCAGCTGAGATCGACTACCTGCATTGCTGTAAAATAGAGGAAAATAGAAGGATACAACACAGAAGAAGAAGGATAGTATGGTAGAATATTGTTCATCTTCACTAGTCTTTCTAAATCATTACCGAGAGTATATAATGAGCCATTTAGTTAGAGACTAACGGCTCTGATTAAGAGTAGCAAATGGATTGTAGCGCCTACTTATCAGTTCTCCTTATCAATAATTACCCAATAATTTTCTTTTTAAGACTGTAGACTAATCAAATCTATTCTGACATAGCAGAATGCATTAAAAATTAAACTAAAATAAGGGGAAGAGGCTACTGATAGGCCCTGCATCTGTAAATAAAAAATATTATCCCCTATCAACAGGGGCGGAACCAACCTTAATTCTTAGAGGGGGCAAAATTATAAAAAGATAAAAAATATATATTTATAACAAAATTCAAACAAGATATTATATTGCAATAAAAATTACAAGATTTGCATTCTATTTTGCATCTTCTGATAATGTTGAATTACAACTTCATTTGAAACTAAATCAAAAACTTCTTTCTCAATATATGGAACTAGACAGTCGTTGAGCCAATCATCTCCCATTTTACTGCGCAATCTATGTTTAACAATTTTCATTGCTGAAAATGCTCTCTCCATTGTAGCGGTGGCAACGGGCAGCCGGTGAACTAAGGGGTACACGATATCTTTTTTAGCCTTAACAAATTGTTTTGCTAGATCAGCAATGTTGTCCAAAGACGAGAACTCGTCACTTGAACGCATATCAAGAATGTATGTCGATAGCTGGTGCTCTAAAGCCACAAGTTCAACAATAGAAAAATCGACTGAATATAGTTCTGCAAGCCGAATTAATTTCTCCTTATTATAAGCAAAGAAAGAGTTACTTGGATTTAGACATGACATACAAAGAAGCAATCGTGATTCCTTGGAGTGTAAATAACAGACTCTTTAATACTTGCAGAAAAACTTCACTT
Organism: Dendrobium catenatum; assembly: GCF_001605985.2. Lineage (NCBI taxonomy): Eukaryota > Viridiplantae > Streptophyta > Magnoliopsida > Asparagales > Orchidaceae > Dendrobium > Dendrobium catenatum. The sequence continues at coordinate 7,315,853 of NW_021318693.1, forward strand.
TAAGTTTAGTAAAATATTAAAATTTGATGGCAAGTCTTGCAGAAAAACTTCAGTGCAAGTTTATAATGATTAATGAGTTCAGAGCAAGAAGACAAAAAAGGTGGAATACCGAATATCTTGTTGAATGCTGATTGTGCGTCCGGTGTCCACCGTCCAGAGGCCGTCGCTCGTTGGCTTGAGTGGCGTCGAAGAAGCGACAAAGCTTGAAGGTGGAAGAAGAAGCAACGAAGATGGGAGGCACTAGGAAGAGCCGTCGGCGTTGAAGGCGATCTCTCGCTCGCGGCTCGCCAGAGAAGAGAGGGTTAGAGCCTGGAGGCATGGAGCGGCTGTGCAGGAAGAATGAATGCGAGAGACACGGAACCGGTTCGATTAGGGCAAAATAAAAATTTTAGGGGGGGCAAAATTACAAAAAAGGCCCTCTTCTAATTAATTTTTTTTTTAGGGGGGGCAATTTCCCCCCCTCGACAGTAAATGGTTCCGCCAGTGGGTGTAGGTTTGATTTTTTGGTCATGTCATATGTTGTTGACACCCCTAAAAAAATGTTATTTTTTTCAAGATCCTAAGTAGAATAACATACATATTTTATGATTATTTGCTTATCATTTAAAAAAATAAAATAAAAATAAAAGATTAAATGTGATTTAAATATGTCAAATCATTTTTTTCCTTTAATTGGCTTTGATTAAAACTTTTAAGTACTCTACTCCCACGAAGCTTGGTTGAAAGCTTTGGCTACCAACTAAGAGGTCTTAGGTTATAGTCTTGCGTATGTGATGTATGCGCAAGTTTGACTTAATTGTTTTAAACGTAAAAAAAAAGTACTCTGCCCAAACAATGTTAACTGACAGACGCACAAACAAGATTGTCATAGCATCAAAGGTGGTGGAAGGTTAATGTGGTCGAGGTTCTCTAATACTAATAATATAAAATTAATTATATTTTTATTTAATTATTTATTAATTATCTTTTTATTTTTATTTTCTTTTTACTTTCAATTAAAAGGAATAGACAATTAACATTTTTAATGTATCAATAATATTAAATATTTTAATACAAAACAAAACATTTTTATTATTAGAAAAAAGATGCAAAAACATATAGGCAAATCTGAGAAGTGAAGTCAAGTCTCCTAAGAGCGAGCTAATATAGGAGTCAAATATATATTAGAATGAATTGCAAATCAATGCCTCATTATTTATTAAGTTATTTATTTTTTTATTGGTGATACATTGGAAGGATATGATGATGCCATCGCTATCTGTGGAGAAGTGTCACTCTCTATTCACCACTATCTGTGGAGAAGTGTCACTGTAATCCAAGAGGCATATATTATATAGGCAAGTCTGCGAAGTGAAGTCAAGTCTCCTAAGAGAGAGACAATAAATGAGTCAAATATAAACTAAAATGAATTGAAAATCAATGCTCCGTTATTATTTTTATATTAGTGATACTTTGGAAGGATATGATGATGATCGAGATTACCTCGTTGGAGGTTTAGGTAGGATGCCAATCTAAGTAAACAAGACAAAGTTTCTATGAAGACATTATAATATTACTTCTAAGTTATATTATATAGGTAAGTGTCACCATATTCCAAGAGGCATATATTATATAGGCAAGTGTCATCGTTATTTGTGGAGCATTGATTTATGAATACTTATATGGGGTCCAATCACAGCTATCTGTGGAGAAGTGTCATCGTAATCCAAGAGGCATATATTATATAGACAAGTCTTCGAGTGAAGTCAAGTCTCTTAAGAGCGAGTCAATAAAGGAGTCAAATCTAGAATAAAATGAATTGCAAATCAATACTCCATTATTATTTTTTTATTGGTGTCAAGTTTACCTCATTGGAGATTTATGTAGGATAAGGCCCACCAGAGTGAAGAAGACAAAGAGTTATATGAAGACATTTTGTTAAGATTAATAAATAATTTATTAATTCTAAGTTAATATAATCTTAACTATTTATATATTATATATTTTAAAATTGGCCTCTAGGATTCTAACACTTGGCTAGGATTTACCAAAGGCTTTGAGTGCACTCAAGATTTTTTTAGGGAGTTTTGAGCCCTCACATTTAATCCTTAAAGGAGTAAGATTTGATTTGTTTCAACAATATCTTATATAAATAGGTCTATAAATGTTTAATTGTAGAATAGTGCATAATTAATATATTATCTCTTTTAAACTCATTGGCATCCTAGTAAATATTTGATATTTGTTGACACCCCTAGTAAATGCTTAATTTCTTGGAATTTTGAGTCTATGTTTGATTTTTTGGTCATGTCATATGTTGACACCCCTAAAAGTTTTAATAAAAAATAAGTAATTTACATTATTAATGAAGAAAACGTAAAATTTTATAGTCAAGTATGTGAATTGAAGTCAAGTCTTATAAGAGCAAGCTAATAAAGGAGTCAAATATATACTAAAATAAATTGCAAATCAATGCCCCATTATTTATTTATTTATTTATTTTTGATTGGTGATTCTTTGGAAGGATATAATGATGGACAAAGTTTACCTCATTCGAGGTTTAAATAGGTTAAGATTGAGAAAAATCTTAATATTTTAAAAAAAAAAATTGAACTAGAACAATCAACAATTATTTCAGAAATCATTATAAGTCCAAATCACAAACAATAATGAATTGCTAATTATAGTGTAGTTCTTTTATTACTCTAATTTTTTTTCATAATTTTTTGGCAGTGGTGAAATGTTTTAAGAAATTGGCATCTATAAGTGCAAGTTTGATTTTTGAGACCATGAGGTGTCCGTTTTGCAAACTGATTTTACTAAAATATTCTAGACATGATTAGTTAATTTATAATTTTTTTTTAGTTTTAAGATTCCCATATTTGAGGATATAAAGGAATTTAGACAGATTTAGTATTTTATTTTAAATAAAATTTTAATATTTTAATATAAAAATCATTTTCCACTAAAATAAAGAAGTCTTTTAAATATCATTAAGTAGTTCATTTCCTTCAAATCTCCAAACAAAAAATTGCTTAGGGATTTAGGGAAGAAAGAGAGGTGAGAGAAAACAAAAAATTCGATTTGGGGAGACTTCGAGCCGTCTACGTCCGTCGACCCAGCTGTGAAAATTATTTGTTTTGAGGTAAGTCACATTATGCTTATCTCAGTTGTCAAAAATATGTAATTTTTAGCTAATTTTTTTATTAATTATTTTGTTTTAGAAAAATGCGGATAACTTTGCACTAGTAAAACTTCCATCGCGTAACTTTTTTTATGTTATATAAATTACCATTATGCAAATTTTGAATATTTTTTGAAAAATTTTATAAAGAATGTTTTAAAATTTGTGAGGTTTTTATTGAATAAAAAATTGTGTGGATATTGAAAAATAGTGATATAGTATAATAAAAGTCATACCTATAAGATGGTAGTGAGGCCTGCAATGCTTTATGGTGCCGAATGTTGGCCTTTAAAAGAGAAGCATAATACTAAGTTAAGTGTGGCAGAGATGAGGATGCTCAGGTGGATGAGTGGCTTTACCCTTAGAGATAGGATACGAAATGAGCATATACGTGAAAAGGTTGGAGTAGCTCCAGTAGAAGATAAGATTAGAGAAAGTCGCCTTAGATGGTTTGGTCACATAAAACGGCGGCCTTGCGATGACCCGGTTAGGAGAGTAGAGGTATTAGATTTGACTTATGTTAAGAAAGGTAGGGGTAGACCTAAAAAGACTTGGTTAGAAAATATTAGGAATGACCTTTCTATATTAGATTTAAACGAGAATTTGACTTTTAATAGGACACAATGGAGAAAAAGGATTCATGTAGCCGACCCCACGTAGTGGGATAAAGGCTTGATGTTGTTGTTGTTGTTGTAGTATAATAAAAGTCATTAAACATCATTATATTTACACAATCCCTGAAATTTAGTAATTTTTAAAAATGTGCATTTTTGCCTAATAAGATTTTCTGTTCTCTACCATTATATAACTTCATGCCATTCTAATACATGCTCAATAAGTCTTTAACTATTATAATATGATAATATATACCTGTATAGTTAAATTATATATGCTGGGAGTTATAAGGGGTCAAAATTCTCTAAGAATCTATCTGTGTCACATAATTACTTGGAGTTATAAGGGGTCAAAATCCTTTGTGATTCTGTCTGAGTCTGAAAAATGTGATATGTTGTAGTACTATAAGCACAAAAAGGGAGTCATAAAGGGCCATTAGTCTGTATATAGTGATTTGTTTAAACTGCACTATTTATAAATATTCACCAAAATATTTGATAAAAAAATATTTGAAAATTTAGATTGGTTTGTGTGTTTTGATGAGCTGTTATAGCTCATTGTAATTTTACTTCTAGTTTTTAGGATTTGGAAAGGGGAAAGAGATTATGAATTAGTAGTTCAGGATTAGATATGAGATTATAGGTATTCATCTAATTTATTTTCTTATAGTCATGACTAGTTTATTATTTTGTTTTGTAGCTCAGCATGAATCCATGCACTGTAGTGTATATATATATTTTGATGAAATAAAAGAAACTCGGTGGATGAGTTTTTTTTTTTTTTTTTTTAATATTTGAATGTTTTAGTAACTCTTTAGTCTGTAGTTTCTTTCAATAAATATTGGAAGAAAATCTGAAATAATTCTAAAACTAGATCTTCGAATTTGCTTGTTACATATCAATACGTTAGGACATATCCTTATTGGGTTTAAAGGCAGACTAGAGAGAAGAAGAAAAAGAGTTGAATGAGGATATTTTTATGAAAAAAATAATTAAAATATTACTTCTAAGTTAATATAATATTAATTATTTAAATATTAGATTTATTTGAAAGTGGCCTTTAGAGTTATATAACTTTTCTAGGATTTACCAAAGGCTTTGGGTGTACTCAAGATTTTTAAGAAGATTTGACTGCACATAGGAAGCACGGGGCCTCACATTTAATCCTTAAAGGAGTAAGATTTAATTTGATTCAACAATATGTGATGTAAATAGGTATATACATATTTAATTGTGGATTAGTACATAATTAGTTTCTTGTCAATGTATGATTAAACTCTAGTTAATCTGACATTTACTGCATGATGTTAATCTTCTTAGAGGTCGCAAAATGTTTAAAATCATATATTTAATCTTTTCCAAAATATTTTCATGCTATTTTTACAATGTTATATTCAAAATAACCATAATGTTTGCACCTATCATATACGAAAAATTACACAATAAAAGTGTGATAAATAAATAGAAAATATAATTTTATTGATTTATGAGAGATTAATTTCCTTAAACTCAAAATCATTGAAAACAAAAAAGAGATTCACATTACTTTCAAAAATTAGAAGACTTCTTCTAACTGAAGCAAATGATAAAATTAGCTAAAAACAGATTTCTCATTCTTCCCTTCCTCTTTTTTCTCTCCCTTTCCCTCTCCTCTTCCACGACAAGGCACCTGAAAATGATAGAGGTGGAGGCACTGGGGGGCTTTAATGCTTGGGATTTTGAATTATATATATAATGGCTAGTGCCGCATCAAACTAATCCAACGTTGCAAAGCACCAATCTAAATCTGTAGCACAGCATGTTAAATCTTGAATTACTATAGGACAAAAGGTTCTAATGTCACGGTGGTAATTCATAGCACTGTTATGCTCTCAAGCCTAAAGCCCTAGTGCTACGAAACATCGCGCCTCTGTACTCCAATTTAAATAGATATTCAAATTTTTAATTTAAAAAGTTTTTAAATGTTCTGGATTCTTACAACTAACCTACTTCAATAGAATTTTTATGATAAAATTATCTATGGTTTAATAAAAAAACCCAATATAAGAGGTTTGGCCATATAGCTAGAATATCTAGTTAGAAATCAGTAAATATGGTTAGGGTCTTAAGAGATATTGGGAATTTTTCGAATATAATCCAAGCCCATCAAGCTAAACACAAGGATTCTCATGTTCAATTTATTACACCACTAAGTAATTTAGCTAATGAGAGTGACGGAGAGCTTAAAGCACCAACTGAATTTACGGGGACAAATTATGGTCAAGCCAAGAAAGAGGTATTTCTTAGAGTTGACTAAGGTCAAACCATTTTATGAGATTTGATTTGAATTGAAAATGATTTAGTGATGAATAATTAATATATTCCTCCAACGGTCTTTCCTAAATTCAACAAGATTGTATAGTTATTATAATGTTATACCCTATTAATATGAAAGTTTACTAAGAGAGCATATAAAATATTCTAAGTTGGCTCAAACGCACCTGATATTGACAAATTTGAACCCAACCTATGTATTAAGTGGGTCAATCTGAATTAGGGATTTTCGTACCTGGCCTAGGTTTGATTTTTTTTGTTATGTCATATATTGACACCCATAAAGGCTAGAGTTATTTTTCAAGATACTGCGTTAGAATCACATGCATACTTTACGCTTTATAATTTATCATTCCGTTTGGAAAGTTTGCATTTTACGACAGACTTTACGGTGGAAATTTTTTGTCAAAAGATACTATGAATTTGCAACAAAAATTTTGGTTGTTTTATTTGCAGCGACTTTGCAGTGGAATTGTGGTGAAAAGTCTACCGCAAAACCAAAAAAAATAAGAAACTGTTGTAAACCTGACACAAACTACCATATCTAACCGACTAATTAGACATTTGTTTAATTTATTATCCTTGCTCTCTCGATCTCTCTCCTCCACCCTTCAGCTCTTAGACTTCACTCGCCTCCTTCGATGACAATTCTTCCTGTCGCATCTGAAGTCCCACTTCCTCGTCATTCTTCTTCTCAGCTACAGTCTCACCTCCATACTGTTTTTCTTTTAAGCCGATGTAGCACCTCAATCCCATTTTTTCTTCAAAGCTGAGGTCCCACCTCCTTTGGAACGACAATATTTTGTGACGGATTTGAGTGAGAAATTCCATCGCAAAATGAAATTTACGACGGATTTAGTTTGTTTTGCAAAAATTTGCGACGGTTTTGACCTCTAAAATAAATTATTATTTTTATTTATAGGCAATTGCAAAGGGCTTACAATATTTGCTTTCAAAATTTCTAAATGTTATTTTGAGTTATTTAAAAAATAAACATAAAAAATAATTAAAAAAACATACCAAACAAACATATTTTAAAAATATAAATATAAAATTATAAATTAAAATGATTTTATAATAGGCAAAATCATATTATTATGAGATTTGTTTCTAAAATTTCATATATATTTCTTCTTAAACCAAAGCATAATTAGTAATCTTCTTAAACTAGCTACGAGCAATTTCTGATCTCTCAAAGCTAATTTATAAACTGCTACGTTGAAATTGAATGGTGGAATCAAATCACATGAAATTGAATGTTGAAAAGAAGCGGAAGCAGAAGAAGAAGGTTTCTTATTTTATATATAAGTAATACATATATCTCATGACAATTAAGCTCATCAAGTCACACATTATTTCATCGAATGTTACTTATATAACATGACATAATATTGACCATTGCCGAGTCTTATTCTTTAGTAGTCTTAGCTACGAGAAACTTTTATTTATGAGGAAGGATAATAACTGAAAGTAGCCACTTCCACATCCCTCTATTATGGACTACACCACCACCATAAGGATGACGGCCAAAACAACCTCCTGCTTATACGCTGTCTTTAATGGCGGTCTCCTCCGTCGCCACTGCCATATCCACCGCCACCATAACCACCTCCATCGCCACCGCCATATCCACCACTACCATCACCACCGCCATCGCCACCACCATACCCACCACCACCATCACCACCGCCATATCCACCGCCACCATCACCACCGCCATCGCCACCACCATACCCACCACCACCATCACCACCGCCATCTCCACCGCCATATCCACCACCACCATCGCCACTGCCATATCCAACACCGCCATCGCCACCACCATATCCACCGCCGCCATCGCCACCGCCTTCGCCACCGCCATATCCACTGCCACCATCACCTCCGCCATCGCCACCACCACCTCCATATCCATTGCCACCATCTCCACTGCCATCTCCACCACCACCATAAGGTAAGGGACGTGCGACATAAGAATTATTTCTGTCATCCTCTCCTTCGTCGCCGTTATCAGCTATGTGGTAGCCAGAACTTGATTTTGGCTTGCTATCCTCCTTCAAGGTCCTTGCGAAGGAAAGGCAGAAGCTAATGCTAAGTAGAACTAACAATGCAAGAGCATTGAACTTATTGCTTGTATCCATTGTGGTTTATGGAATGGTGGATGAGAGGCTGTGGTGGCCGAATGAGCACTATTTATAGCTAAGGACTTGCTCTATCAATCACACATTCATTAAAGATGGGTATCACTCTCAACCTCTCAATGGAAGAGATAAACAAAATGTTCACTAAATTAAATTTGAAAGAAAGATAATAATATTAATTATATTTCACTATATAATTCTTTATAAGAAAGAATTTTGTAAATAAATCATGTAGAATTTCAGGACTCATAGAAATATCATCAAAAGGCATGAAAAAAAAATGAAGATTTTAAACCCTCTTCATATTAAGCCATGAAAGTCGATGATGAATTGAGGTAAAATGTACGATTTAACCCTTCAACAAACATAATATTATGTTGTGCAAACAAGTGAATTGACCTACAAAATACAAGATTCCTTAATTTTTTTAATTACCATTAATTTCCCATTAAATAATGAATGAAATATACATGAAATATATATTTTGTGCTCATAAGTTTTAACATAGTTTTTCTATAAAAAAGAGTTCTACAACATATGATGCTTCATTAGTTATGTGAGGGCATAAATATGCTATATTATAGAAAATGTCTTGATCTCATCTGCTTCTTAGCCCAATCAGTTCACTTAGTCACAATTGACTCAATTGACCCTTACAATTAATTTGACCAAATACAGCTCAAGCGATATTTGAAAACCATTTTAATTACTTAATCATTGGAACATTTGGGCTTAATTGACTCTTAAACCACCATGATTTGGCCAATATAATTAACTCATTTGCCTCAAATTGACCCAAATGGATCATATTGACAACAACCATGTCAAATTTTCTTATTAGTCGCATTACTTAAATTTTAATTACATGCTACAATTTCTTTTCTGTAAGATATTCTGACAAATATTTTAATTAGTCTTAAGCTCTCGAATTTATTTTAATATAAAAATTTTTAAGTAATAAATACTATATTAATTTTAAACTATATTTTAATTTTTTAATTAATAGAATTATCCTCAAATAATTGTTTTGGTCTTCGCTCTCGTCGACCTCGTTGTCCTTAGCCTACCTAAACCTCCAACTATGTAAACTTGACAATCATCATATCCTTCCAAAGAATCAACAATCAGAAAAAGAATGGAGAATTGATTTGCTATTTATTTAGTCTATATCTGACTCTTTTATTAGCTCGCTGAGAGGAGACTTGACTTCACTTCGAGACTTACTTATATAATTTTAAGTCTTCTTTATTAATAATATAAATGGCTTACTTTCTATTAAAATGATAAATATTATTAATACATTAAAATGCTAATTATATATGCCTCCTACTTGAATGTTAAAAATATAAAATATAAAATATAAAATATAATTAATTTTATATTAATAATTAGTAGAGAACGCCGACCACACTAACCTCCCTCAACTTTTATTCTAGGACAATCATGGAGTGATTTAAATTTTTAATTAAAGCCAATTGATGGAAGAAGATGATTTGAGATATTTTCAATGACATTTAATTTTTTCTTTTTATTTTTTTTTTTTAAATGATGAGCAATAAATCGTAAAGTATGTATGTGATTTTTACTTAGGATCTTCAAAAATAACTATATCCTTTTAGGGGTGTCAATATATTACATAACAAATAATTAGACCTAGGCCTGATATAAGAATTCCAAAGTTGGATCAACCCATTTAATGCATAGGTTTGGTTCAGATTTATTAATAACGAGTGGGTTAGAACCTACTTAGGATATTCTATATGTTCTCTTAATAAATTCTCATATCAATCCTCTTAGAAAATTCTATATGTTCTTTCCTACCTTAGCCCAAATATAAATCCTTCCTTAGCCTAAGTTAAAGTTGAGTAGGGTATAACCTTAGATTAATTATAGGATCTTGTTGTACTTAGGAATGACCATTGGAGGAATATATTAATTATTCATCACTAAATCTAATTTGTCCCACTAAACTCTGCTGGTGTTTTAATTAACACCTCCATCTCTCTCATTGGCTTAATTTCTTAATGTTGTAATAAATTGATCATGGGAATCCTTATGTTAGCCTGAGGGCTTTTGTTAGATCTATGATCAAAACAACCCCAATATCCTTTAAGACCCTTGGCTTATTTGGTGATTTTTAAGTAAATTTTCTAGCTACATGACCAAACCTCTTATATAGGATTTTTTTTATAGAACCATAGATAATTTGACCATAAAATTTCTATTGATGTAGGTTAGCTGACCTTGAACCCTAGCTTAACCTAATACGAATCAAGCAGGAAAAATGTAACATATAACTTATTATCGAATAAATGAAACTTGGTTAATCTCTTGAATAAGTTCTAATACATTGTTAGAAATTCAATAAATGCAAATAAACTTTCGGCAGAGTCAACTAGACCCATTAAACCAATTTAACACATATTGACCTATTTGATAATATATGATTAATTCTACAAATTTTACAAAATTATTTAAATTTATTTATTCCATTATCTTAGAAAAGTTTTAATTGGTCTATCATAAATTTCTTGATCCTAATAGTCTCATAATTAGGTCAATTGGTTCACTTAGCCACAATTGACTCGAATGACCCCCTATAGCCAATTTGACCTAATTCAGATTAAGCTATATTTGAAAAATATTTCAATTGTTTAATCATTGGTTGAATTGAGCTCAATTTACACTTATGCAACACTATTTGGGGAATTAGTGCCTTAACCTTAAATTAAGCCAAATGGACCATAAATTAAATCCAAAATCTCAAACCAAAACTCAAGGACAAAAGCCTATATCCAATAACCCTTTTTAGGCTTTTCAATCACATCACAACCAAAACAAATGACCTCTAATTCATAATCTTTTAGTTGTATATTGATTAGACATGTCTCTAGGGTCAACTCTCCAAATTTGAGAGCAATCCAAGCCCACTAATCCCTAAAGCTCAATTGATTTCTAGTGATTGTGAAACGTTTAAATATTTATAGCCCATGTCATTGGATCTTGCATCTTGTGGAAATTGACTTTGAGAATCTCCGCAAAACTCTTGAATAAGTCCATGATCACTCTCATGGCATGTTAAATATAAAATTGAACCTTTAATGGACTCTGGTTGACCATTGGCCCACTAAAACTTAAAAACCCTTAATTAAGGGAAAAAAAAGATCAATATTTCCCTTAAACTTCAACCTGGCCCAATTAAACTAAGACAAGAAACCTCCTCCAATATATTCCAAATATCATTTGGGATGCATTGAACCTAGACTCAAGACTTAATTTGACCCGGTTGACCAAAATTCCGCTTAAGAGTCCAAACATATATTTCAAATCAAATGACCTCACAATTGCATGAGATCACCTTCATAGGTCTAAAATATTATTTTAAACTTTTTGGACCTAATTCAAATTCTTGGTCCAGCTTGATTGACCAAGTCAACAATGGTTGACTCCAAGCATCATCAAACCAAATTAAACCCTCGAAATACCCAACATCTTTATGAGTGAACCCCATATTGATTTAACTTGGTCAACCCATTTGAAATGGTCAATCTCATGCATGCAATCAACCTTTCATGCGAATACCCAACCCTTGGCCTCAAATCCATTGGAGTTTATTCCTATAATATGCATGACCTTCCCAATACCTATCCCAGTTAGCATTAACTTGATCACTAGCGAACAAGTTAAATAAAAAATTGCAAAAAAAAAAAAAAACATCCAAGCATGGTCAAATAGTTAAGCATTGCCAAGAAATTCATTTCCCTCCAAATCAACAAGCATAACCCACTCAAATAAACACAAAATCCTTTCTAAACGTCTCTTAATCCAAGCCCAATTGATAGTCTAGCCAAAAGAGGTAAAATGTGGTCCCCTCCCTTCGTGGGAGCACACCCAAGCCACTCATATGCATGCTACCATTTCCTTAGCCTCTAACCATTTAAGATAGGTGACCTACTGAGAAGTTACACCAACAAATAAAATTGTTAGGCTCTTGGGCCAAAGCAAATATTATCTCAATAGTTAAGAGTTTGGGATATTACAAATCATATCAGAGCAAAATATCAACCAGAAAATGAGAATTATGTTTCATATAAGATAAAGTGACATGCCATAGGAGCCAACTCTTGAACCCTATATGGGATAAAGTGCTACATGACAGGAGATACCACTTGAGCTTATAGTGGCCACATCCAAAATCTTATTTACTTGATGGACAATTCTTAGATAAAGATGTTGATGAAGATGCCAGTTACTTAAGTTTGGAAGATTGTGAAATCCCTTAAGTAAAGAAGTTAAACTCTTAGACATCGAGATTCTTTTTGGTGTAATAATTAAAATTTTATTAAGAAACTCTATAGCTAAGCATGCTCATCCTGAGGCAATTTAGGGATGGGTAACTTACTAGAAAGTTACACCAACTAGAAAAATCAATAAGTCTTTTAGGCCAAAGTGGATAATTTCTCGATAATTAATAGTTTGGGATGTTACAATATATTTGTATTCATTTTTCAAAAATAATATACAATACTCATAATCTATATAACAATACCATAACTACTATGTCTGGAGTACAAAAGAACAGCTAAAAAAAAGAAACAGAACCTCAGAAACCTTAATCAATCTCACATTCTTGATCCTCTACCTTGACCTAAAAATATTTAACTACTATAATGAGCTCACAAGCCTAGTAAGCAACCAAATTCTATAACTAAACTCAACACAAGAAAAAGAAGAAATATGCATGTCACTAGTCAAATCATAATAATAACATTCACATGAATATAGGATAATATATTGGATAAATTAGTTAATCAGTGCAGCTGTCAAATCACCAATGAAATTGTAGTATCAATATTACAATCAATAGAAAAATCATATAAAATATCAAATCAAAATATTGATAAAAAATTATCGAAATCATATCGATATAATAAAATCATATAAAAATAATCGTATTCATGTATCACATGCTTAGAAATATCATATCAATGTCAACTCAGTGTCAGTGTTCAGTGTACATACTCAATATATATTACATGATCAATATATTAATAAAATTAAAAAAGTAGTTAGCATTAATATCATGTGTGGAAGTAGCAATAAAGCCATATAGTGGTAGTGATTTAGATGCATTCTAATAATCATATTCAATAAGTAGGTCCTGGCTAAAGTAGTGTTTTTCCAGTATTAGTGTTAGTATCAATAATTTGTTGGCTTAGTAAAAAGAATCCTCACTCTTTGCCAATCGACAAAATAATCATCTCCTTTCAACTCCTAGGTAGTATCACATAAATCAATAGAGGATAACACACAACCAAAGCATTTAATGGAAAGTCTGTCGTCCACTATCCTGTATAGATCAATTAGTCCCCAAGAAACATCTGTGAATTAACCAGTCTTTACTTATTTATCCCCCCCCCCCATATATTATTATCACACTATTATTATAGTAATAATGACTAACTATTACTCAATCATATATCCATATTTATTTCAAATGTATTGTAATAAATAAAGTATAATTGATCTGAATTCAATAAGTGTCAAAATATCCTAACTATAAGCAGAATTTAAGAAATTTATAACATAATATTAATATAATATTAATATAACTATTTAAAAAATATTAATATAACTATTTAATTTAATCAAATTTAATATAAAATTTATATAAATTATATTAGGACTTTAAAATTATAGAAACATATTCATAAAATTAATCATTTCAGTTAAAAAATATTGGTGAAATCGGTTTGCAAAAAAGATGCCAAATAGCATGGCTGTCAAAAGAAGGTTTCTGGTTGGGTTCGGGTTCAACCTAAATATGATCTGACACTATTTGACATGACCCATTGTCATAAATGGGTCAGTTTGTTGGACCTAAACCTGACTTGCTTCAGATCCAAGTGAACTCGACATGACCAGCCAACCCGAATCTACTGTAAAATAGAAATTTATAATACGTTTAAATAGCATCAAATAATAAAATAGAAATAGTTTACAACATGTTTAAATTTATCATGAATAAAATAGAAACAAATTACCACAATTAGTTCAAAATACAAATTATGAATCAAATAAGAAATCAGTTACAAATCAATTGGCTTGATTGTTTATTTGCTTATTTACATATCAATTGCTCATTTACAAATCAAATACTAATTAGCTCATTTACAAATAACTTAAAAATCATTTACAAATCAATTTCTCGTTTACAAATCAATTTATAAACAATAAAAGAGTTTACAACAAACATGAATATAGAAATTATAAATTACACTTTAATGATTTGCTCAAATGCTCCGCATAAAAACTGCTTCAAGAATCTATCTTCAATCAGCATAATGATTTAACTTTAATAAAACTAATTATATAGCTAAAAAACTTCAATACATTGCTAATATTAAACCCTCCAACTCATCAATATCACCATGAGGTGTAAGTTTAATAAATATTAGCATATTACCATCCAAGGTGGCAGTTTGAATTAACTTAGTATCAATTCATTCAATTAGATAGTATTTGCTCATTCTAAGAGAATACAAATGTCACCTGGTTGCAATGGCAATTACACTGATACGTTTTCAAATTTCATGTTAGAAGGTTTAACATCATCGCTTAAAAAAACCACAAATAATATATGATAGCAGGTTTAGCAAAACAACAATCCATTGAATAATAGCATATTAGCATGTTTTAATAAATATTAGTAGGTTTCAGTAAATAATATACATATTGTTTGATCCAAAATAATAAGATCAAGTTATCAAAAAAACAAACCATGTTTTAGCAACCAATAAATTGCATAATAGTCAGGAAGAATAACTCATAAAACAGGCAAACACAATTCATAAAATACGTAGCAAAACATGCTCAAAAAAATTCCATCAATCTAATTGTATTACGTACAAGAATATTTTATGGAATTAGAATAGCACAAGGAAAACTAATAAAATAATTAGCCAAATAACATTACTGAATTCCAACATGTAAAAGCAATGCTTAACTATAAGCCTAACAACTGGACAAAGAAGCCATAAATAAAGTGTCAGATGATGGTGATATGCCATAAAAATCACCACATAAATCCATGTTTGCTATTTACATGCATGAGAGTCATCAAAATAAATAGTTCATGTTTGAAACTCATAAAACAAGTAGACATCCATAAATCACATAAAATCATCCATTAACTGAACTTTCACTCAGCTATCTATCATTCAGGTTCACTTCTAAACTTAGGATAATATTAGTGACAGCATCAAGTTTGGGTTCATATCCAATTGGAACAAATAGAAAAAATTTAATTTGAGCTCTCACAAATACTTTAGAATTGTACATTTAATTAATATTATTGAAACATTTTCTAAAGAGGAACAAGATAGCACCCTATTTTCCATATAACCATCCTTGCGCAAACAAGTTCCTCAACATTGTCATGTTTTAATGCACTTTGACATTGATTTAAAATTCTAGCATTATTAATGAAGGAACTTTTGGAAGCTACAACTATTATCATAACGCACAATACATCACAAGCTATAGAAGAAACATTAGGAAATACATATTGGTTGCCTTACTAGAAGTTTAATATATATGAATGAATATTTCTATCAACTTTCATTTCATTAAAATAAATATTTAATTCTGATTTCCTAAGCATTATGACTTCCTGCTTGAATGAGTCAAAAACTTATTAAAAAAAAAAACTCATCAGAACTCATGAAGCTAAACATTATGGAAGGAGTAAATTCACTAGTAAATAATAATAAAGATGCTACATGTAGATATTATGAATTAATCATTGGAGTTGATATGCTCCTTGATACAACACATTGCCCCATTTCAAATGCACATGAATGTTGCCCTAATAAACCATTGCCTCATGAACGGTTGTTAGAAAACATAGAGATTAACTTAAGTTTAACCTTCCTTAACTCAAATAGATAATTCCCTTCATATAATCTCCTATAACACCACTCAACAAAAGTAAATTTGTATCTTAGATCTAAAATGACAGCTATTGCCAATATATTATTGAATTCTAACCAATATTTCTCAAACTTGCTAATCATCCTTATAACCTTTTTTTTTATATATTGATGGTCACTTAACATTTCATTTTAAGTTTTACATATGTTGAAATATATGGGAAGTTTAAATTTTTTGTAGGGTACTTCGACTCAATAATGAGACAAGTGATCTCAAAGAAAGGATCCAAGAATTTGCAAATAGCCTCAACTTATTTCCATTCAAGAGCAGTATGGAAATACTTGTAATTTGAATCTACCTACTCTAAGTGTTGGAAAGAACATAAAAAATAGATAGCACTGTCGAGCATGAAGAAAGTGGAGTTCTATCTAGTTAGAACATCCTGACATAAACCTCTCTTCCCTTCTAGGCAACTTTGGGTGAAAGAATCAAGTAACTTTTGTTTCTTTGCATGAGATCCTTTGACATACTTAATGTTCTCTCTGATTTTTTTTTTATTGAACCATCTATCTCCTTCAAACCTTCTTGTACTATGATATTAACAATATGAGTAATACAACATACATAAACAAAATCACCATCACATAACAAGCTATCATACAAATTTAAATGATTTCTTAGAAAATCGACTGAAACATTATTTGCTGAAGTATTATCGAAAGTAATATTGAAGAGCTTAGAGAATTTTTTCACTTTAACAGAAGAGCCTGCAACTTCTCAAATATAGCAATTCTATCTTGACTGGTGGGGTGCAAGCACAAAGAAAATATAATAATTTTCTTTTGCAAGTGCTACTCATTATCAGTAAAATAAACTATTAAGCACATAAACCAATCAGTACATATAGAAGTCCATAGGTAAGAAATTAAGCAAACCTAGCTTGCCTTTGTTAGAGATTCAAGACCCCAGATAAATCAAATTCCATTTTATTTAGCTCATAAATAAAATGGGTGGAAATCATTCTCTTCAAAAAAATTAAAAATAGGGATCATCATCATCGTCATATTTAAATGATTGATAATAAGTGATATTATCGCTATTTAGAGAAATATGTCATTTACTATCAAGATGGTTAAATATGAAATTAGTGATGAATTTATCAAGATTATTACAGTTACATATGTATTCGATGATCATTTTGAACCTTTTGGGTCATATATAGTTCACTACTACAATCCAATTATAATAATTGATGATAGAGTATTCTAACTTTCGTAGCCACATATATATGATTGAATATTATTTTGAATCTTCAAAGTCATATGTATTTCTCTTCGAAGTTTGATTATGGAAGTCGGGACGAAGTTCATAGTTTCGTCGAAGTTCATAGTTTCGTTGTTTGAACCTATTAGAGAATAATATTTTTATCTCTTGTGGTGATATTTCTTTTATAATGATGAGTTCAACCATAAAATTGGAATCCAAAAGTCCATGTTCAAATTTTTCCAAAAAAAATAATTATTATTACAATTGTTTTACACTTTCCAACAAAAGATTAGCAAACAAACCACCATATACATATAACTTGCTTTATTTTAAGAAAAAAAAATTAATTACGTACTAACAATTTTATTTCTAAAAGATATTCTAACAAATATTTTAATTAGTTTTTAGCTCGTGAATATAAAATATATTTAAGTTATTAATATTATATTAATTTTAAAGTATATTTTAATTATTTATTAATACATCTTTGATGCTATGACAATTTCTTTGCTAGCTATCATTGTTGGGGCAAAGTACTTTTTGGGGGGGACATTTAGACAAATTAAGACAAACTCACTCACAAATCACATAGGCAAGACTCGTACCCAAGACCCAAGACCTCTTACTTGATAGCGAAAGCTCCCAACCAAAAAAATCAAGGCAAGTTGTGTGGGAGCAGTACTTGAAATTTGTAATCAAAGCCAATTGAAGGAAGAAAATGATGTGAGATTAATCATAAAATATATATGTGATTATAAGTTAGGATCTTCAAAAACAACTATATCCTTTTAGCGGTGTCAACATATGACATGACAAAAAAAATCAGACTTAGTCCCAATCCAAAAATTCCTGTTTCAAATCAACCCATTGAATACAATAGTTGGGTTCAGGTTTATCAATATTAGGTGGGTTTGAGCCGACTTTCCAACAAGTAATCAACCCAAATTTATGTTCAAATTGAGCAGATCGTTAAGACGAATCCAATGAGCCTAATATCATTTACATTTTAAGGACTTAAAAGCTCATAAATTTTAAATAAGTAATATATAATCAAAAGATTTATTATGTATAATCTAATAGAATACTATAAAATTTTTGTTTAATTTACTAAAAGTCAATCATAAAATACAATAATTAGATTTTCATTCTCTACATGAATGAGATCAAGACTTGAGTTTGGAGCGAGCTTAAATATTCGAATAACTCTAAAGCTCTTTCTAATATTATTCTATGCCAACTGTTGGATTTAAAAATATCTCATGGATGATTTCGAACCATACTAGTAGATTAGACTGGTAGCTAGGCTTAAGGGGAACCTATTAGTGATAATACGTAGAGAGAGAGAAGAGAGAGAGAAAGAGGAATAATATTATATAACTTTTATTATCCCAATTAAGAATACAAGAACAAATTAAGGTAAACAACGTCTACAACTCTCTTTATTTTATTTTTTTATTTTTTACAAGTCAAAATTTCGCTCTCGCTCCCGGCTCTGCTAGGGTTTCGCCTTTCCGTGTCGGCGGTGGCTGCTGATGCTCGGCGGCGTTGTCTTCCGTCCGGTTTCTGCAGGGGAGTTTTCTCTTCTCTGTTTTTATAAATTTTGCTTTCCTCTCGCTGTTTTTTGACCCGGGCATCTCCTCCGGCCCTTTGCGGCTGGATGGCTGTTCGTCGGGTTGAGGACCCTGGTTTTTTGGATAGCTCATTTAAATCTAGGTCTTTTGTTGAGGCTCTCTCTGGTTCTTCCTCTTCAGAGCTTTTTCCTGATCTTCGTCATGGATCATTCCGAGGTTTACCTTCTTTGTGGATTTCTGAGGCTGAAATTTGTGCGCTTTCTGTGCCTTTCCAATTCGCCTTAGTTGGTTTTTTCCCCACGCGACGCCCGTCGCTGGATGCCATTCGGAAATTTTTCTTTGCTCTCAAACTCAAAGCCGAATTTTCTGTCACGGTTATGGATCAGACTCATGTTTTGATTAAATTGTCTAATGACCTTGATTACAGCCGTGTGTTTTGCCATCGATCTTATATGGTGAACAACTGTTTTATGAAAATTACGAAGTGGTCGCCTCTTTTGGATATTGGCTGCGAATCGCCGGTCATTCCAATTTGGGTATCTTTTCCTAAATTGAGACCTCACCTCTTTACTCCCCGCATCCTTCACGCTTTAGGTTCTATGTTCGGTAAACCCTTGAAGGTGGATTTGACAACTTCTGTAGGATCTAGACCCTCTCTTGCGCGTGTTTTAGTCGAGCTGGATGTTACTAAAATCTATCCGACACAAGTTTGGCTAGGTCCTGAGGAGTCTGGGTATATCCAAAAAGTGCAATTAGAAAGTTTTCCTGAATTTTGTGAGTCCTGCAAGTGTCTTGGTCATATTAAGGGTCACTGTGCCTCCCCTGCTTTGCCTATTTTTAACTCTAAGCCACCCCCCGCTGAGAATATTAAACCTCTTGTTGATGGTGTTGTTGCTGAGAACCAAAACATGGCTGAGAATGAGTTGATTAGGAATCCTGTAAGTGTGGTGCCTCCTCTGGCGTCGGTCTCTTTGCAGGTAAATGAGGTTAT
>NW_021318693.1:7335943-7342191 GCF_001605985.2 Dendrobium catenatum
TCCTTCCAAAGTATCACTAATATAAAAATAATAATGGAGCATTGATTTTCAATTCATTTTAGTTTATATTTGACTCATTTATTGGCTCTCTCTTAGGAGACTTGACTTCACTTCGCAGACTTGCCTATATAATATATGCCTCTTGGATTACAGTGACACTTCTCCACAGATAGTGGTGAATGGAGAGTGACACTTCTCCACATATAGCGATGGCATCATCATATCCTTCCAATGTATCACCAATAAAAAAATAAATAACTTAATAAATAATGAGGCATTGGTTTGCAATTGATTCTAATATATTAGAAAATAATCATAAAATATGTATGTTATTCTACTTAGGATCTTAAAAAAAAACATTTTTTTAGGGGTGTCAACAACATATGACATGACCAAAAAATCAAACCTACACCCAATCCGAAAATTCTGTTTTATAATCGACCCATTCAATACATAAGTTGGGTTCATGTTTATCAATATTGGATGGGTTCGAGCCAATCATTTATGGGCAACTTGCTTGCCACATCAAGTCACCCTTTAAACTTATAACTTCTCTATTTTTAAATTTAATTTTTAATAATAAAAATATTTATTGTATCTATTTTTAAAATTTATTCTTTTCTTTAAGTGCCCCATAATAGTAGAAATTTGATAGTCTTTATTTATCTTTTTGGGAGATAAGTACTAAAATTTTTTTTGGATTAAATAATTTTTTGTATTATTTTTTGTTTTCAAATAATATAAATTTTTAATTAATAGCGATCTATATCTGTACTATAAATTTTTTCATCAAAACTTACATAAAAGTTCCATTATTTTAGTTTAATTTTTAATGCATTCTGCTATGTCAGAATAGATTTGATTAGTCTACAGTCTTAAAAAGAGAATTATTGGGTAATAATTGATAAGGAGAACTGATAAGTCGACGCTAGCGCTACTATCGATTTGCTGCTCTTAATCAGAGCCGTTAGTCTCTAACTAACTGGCTCAATATATACTCTCGGTAATGGTTTAGAAAGAGTAGTGAAGATGATAAATATTATACCATATTATCCTTCTTCTTCTTTGTTGTATCCTTCTATTTTCCTCTATTTTACAGCAATGCAGGTAGTAAATCTCAGCTGCTTCAACATGGTAATTAAAATTTTTCATGGCCAATGTCAAAACTATGGTCACCGTCCAATTGACCACTGACTATCATCTTCTTTGGAAATCCCAACTGCTCAAGCTATTTGCTGCCAATAAATATGAAGAATATTTAATAGGTGCTACAGCAAAACCTGTTCAGGAGATCATCGCTATTGATGGTACTATAGTACCAAATCCTCTCTACCAAACTTGGATGCTAATAGATCAACATCTTGCATCGGCTATATATTCCACCGTGTTTTCCTCCCTCCTTCCTTACATATTGAATCTAGCATCCACTCATGAGATCTGGACAACGCTGGACCTCCGACTGCAATCCATAAACCGAACCAGACTGCTTCAGTTTAAGAATGAACTTCATCAGCTATAGTTGGGAGATAAAACTATGTTTCAATACTTATCTGATATTAAAACTAAAGTTGATGATATTGCTGCAGCAGGACCATCAATAAATGTCAAAGATCTTATTCTCTATACATTGAATGGGTTGTTGTCCACCTATCAGTCATTCAAAGAAGTTATTCGCAATCAGTTGCAACCCATTACCCTGGATGATTTCTATGCTCTGTTGTGGCAGTGAAGAACTTCATGTCACATCTAATTTGCATTGTGACACCACTGCAAATCCTCCTGCTGATTCCAATTTTGCTTTAGCTGTAACACGAGGTTCTTTTCATGGATGATCATCTCCTTCCTCCAACTACCGAGGATGTTCTTCCCCTGGACGCTCATTTTCTAGAAGAGGCTCAGGATGCACTTCACCCGATCATTTAACTTCATCTGCTCATGGTGGTCGTCACCCTTGTCACAATATCGATTATTAAATATGTGGGAAATCTGGGCATTTGGCGTTTAATTGCTGGTATCGACATGATACTACATACAACATGCCACCACAAGCATACATTACTACTAATACACCTTTGACTGCTGACTGGTTCCTGGATTCTTGAGCTATAGAGCACCTTATTTCCAGTCATGCTCAATTGTACAACGACCAACCATATATGGGATCATCTCATGTGTAAGGAGGTAATGGACAGCATCTACCCATTGCTAATACAAGAAAAGGTTTGATACCCTCCCCTTACTATAAGCTCCACCTACCTAAAATACTTCATGTTCCTAAATTATCTCATAATTTGCTCTCCATAAACTCACTAATGATAACTCCTTCTCTGTGCTTCTTGATGCCCATGGTTATGCTATCAAGGACTCCCGGACCAACAAGACACCTCTCCACAGACCCAATTGTCATGGTCTCTACCCAATTAAGTTACCGTCTTCTTTTAAGTCTTAGTCCTCGACTTCTATAGAATTGCTCGCTTCCACACAGTCATCATCTCTGTGGCATCAACGCCCGGGTCACCCATCCACTGCAACTCACAGTCGTCTATCTTCTAGTTTATCTAGTATTACTCATCCTGTTCTACATCATTATACTGCTTGTGCTAAAGCAAAGTGTACTAGGCTTCCTTTTTGTTATCTAGTACTACCTCTAAAAAGTATTTAGAACTTATTCATAATGATGTATGGGGTCCCTCCCCAATTGGATCTATCCTTTACATCACAAATATGATGTTTGCTCAATATTCTTACAATTTAAATCTCTCATCGAAAATCAATTTCAAGACTCTATTAAAATGCTACGAACAGATGGTAGTGATGAATATGTAAATAAAGCTTTTCAAACTCACCTAATCAATTTTGGCGTAGTTCACCAACTATCCTTCCCGTATACTCCTCAATAAAATGGCATTGTGGAGCAAAAACAACATCATCTAATTGAGATGGTTCATGCCTTGCTTTTTAATGCCAACCTTCCATCCAAATTTTGGTTGGATGCTCTCTTCATTGCAGTTTATCTTGTTAATCTCATGCCTTCTTTCACCACCCACAATATCTCTCCATATGAACTTCTCTATAATCAACCACCCACCTACTCTCAACTTCGTGATTTTGGTTGCTTATGTTATCCACTTTTTACTTCACATCTATAACACAAGCTAGCTCCTCGCTCAGCTCCGTGTATTTTTCTTGGCTATTTCCTAATGCCTAATGGTATAAATGACTTGAAGTTCACTCCTCTAAAGTATATATCTCTCGACATGTACATTTTCATGAATCAATATTCCCCTTCAAATCTCCTTCATTGATAACTACAACAACAACTGCACCTTATACTCCAACAACTCTTATTCCGGTTTCAACTATTCAACATACTTCTAATTCTCCTCCCATTGCAGTTTCTACTCTTCAACCCCATAATATAACTCCTCTGACTGAGGCTACTATGTCGGATTCCCATACACAAGAAGATCTATCCTATTACAATCCCTCCACTCATTCTAAGTCAACTGCATCCATTGTACCAAGGCATACCATGGTCATAAGGGCACAAATAGGCCACCTTAAGCCAAGAACTATTTTTGACCTGCAACGCACTACTATCCCTGTTGCACCCACTGGATTTAAGCAAGCAGTTTAGTATTCAGCTTGGAGAGATGCAATAAGCCAAGAACTTGAAGCGCTTCAATATCAAGGAACATGGACACTAGTTCCCTTGCCTTCTAACACTACTGTGTTGGGCTGTAAATGGCTCTTCAAAACCAAATATCATGCAAATGGTTCTATTGCAAGATATAAAGCTTGACTGGTTGCGCAAGATTTCAAACAAAAACTTGGGATAGATTATAATGAAACCTTTAGTCCCATTGCAAAATTTTCTACAATTTGAATCCTATTGACAGTTGCTGTGCCAAATAACTGGCCTATCTTACAATTAAATGTATATAATGTGTTTCTCCATGGACCACTTCAAGAGACGGTCTATATGAAGCAACCTCTTGGCTTTATAGACAAACATTATCCAACTCATGTGTGTCTATTAATAAAAGCTATTTATGATCTCAAGCAAGCATCACGGCAGTGGTTTTTAACATTCTCCTCATGTCTTCTTCAATAGGGGTTTCGGTCTAGCACTGTCTATCCTTCACTTCTATTGCTTCAAAAAGAGTCCATTCAGCTCTACATTTTGGTATATATAGATGACATTTTACTTACAGGAAATTCCTCACTTGAGTTGGATAAAATACTGCTTACTTTACAATCCATATTTTCTATGAGGAATCTTGATAGACTGCATCATTTTCTAGGCTTGCAAGTCACTTACACTCTGGATGGCATTCATCTAGCTCAATCAACATGAGATTCTGCATAAGGCGGCAATGACAGACCGTAAGCCTGTACTCACTCCTCTCCCTACTAAATTTGCAATGGCTTCCTCATCAAAAATTCTGTATGATCGTCCAGATCATTACAGACAACTAATTGGAGCCCTTCAATATTTGATGATTACCCATCTAGATATTTCATATGCGGTTAACTATCTTTGTCAGCATATTCATAGCCCTCTCCTAGCACATTATTAGCTTCTCAAATGGGTTCTACATTATATCAAAGGTAGTATCTCTCTCGATTTACCTATAATCAAATCTACTCTTGTGCTAAAAGGCTTTGTAGATTCGTACTGGGCCACTGATGCAGTTAATCATTGCTCGATAATGGGATATTGTGCATTTTTTGGTTCCACTCTCATCTAGTGGACTGTTAAGAAGCAGTCGTTTGTTGCTAGATCCTCTACGGAAGCCGAGTACCGAGCTCTTTCTATCGCTGCTTGTGACATCATTTGGCTTTGAAGATTATTATCAGAATTTCAAATTCAGTTACCTGAACCCACTAAATTATATTGTGATAATGTTTCAGCTCTTGCACTAGCCAATAATCCTATGTTCCATGCAAGAACTAAACATATCAAATAGAATTTCATTTCATTCGTGATTGTATTAGATCACGCTATATTACTGTGCATCATATCTGCTCCCAGGATCAACTAGCTGACATCTTCACAAAAGCCTTAAGTGCAACTCGACATTCTTATCTTACTGACAAGATAATAATACAAACACCAATTTTTACCTTGAGGGAGGCTAATAAGAAGAACTGATAAGTCGGTGCTACTATCCATTTGCTGCTCCACTTCCTCTTTTTATTCCCTGTACTTGGCTTATTTTTATCGTTTGATCTCTTCTCTTAATCAGAGCCATTAATCTTTAACTAATTGGCTCATTATATACTCTCTGTAATGGTTTAGAAAGAGTAGTGAAGATGATCAATATTCTACCATACTATCCTTCTTCTTTTCTATATCCTTTTGTTTTCCTCTATTTTACAGCAATGTAGGTAGTCAATCTAAGATGGATCAACAATAATTAATAATGAAAGTTCGTTAGGGATGTTAAGCCCTATAGAACTGGCCCAAGGCTAACCAAGAGGGGGGTGGGGGTGATGTGGTATTTAAAAAATTCTTTAGGCAAAGCACGAATACAAACCAAATCACCATAAAAAAAAAGTGCGGAAGAAAAAAAATGCGGAAGCAGTAAAAAACAAGAACACAAGGGTTTATAGTCGTTCGGTCAACTCGACCTACGTCCACTCTCCGGAGGCGCCCTCCGAGTATTGCACTACAATCGTGACTCTCCTTTAGCCCCCACAGCTAGGCGGAGAAGCCTTTACAAACACCTCATTTGCCACACCCGGCAAGGTGTTGACCTCATTTTTGTATGAGGTCACTTGGACTACTCTTGATTCTAAATCAATTTAATTTCCAAATTAATTTAAACTCTAGGATCCTCCTAGAATCTTGACCTTAGGATCTATGCTAAGATTCTTCTAGAGCTCAGACCTTAGGAGCTACTATAGATCCTAAACTTCTTCTAGACTCCAAGTTCTAGGAATTTCTTAGCCTCTAGGATTCTTCTAGATTCCTAATTTTTAAGATCTATTCAGACCTTAGGATCTACCTAGATCTTAGGTCAATCAAGCCAAATCCAAGGTCCAAAGGTTTTGTCCTAAAGGCCTTCTTCATTGAAATTTCAGACACTTTGAAACCCAGTTAAATGACTTCCTATTCAGAGTCTGTCAGTTGCATACTGATGGGACATATCTCTAGAAGTAACCCTCCAAATTTGAGCCCATTCTGAGGTCTCTAACCTCAAAAACGTAATCAAAATCCATAGGCTGTAAAACCTTCAAATATT
>NW_021318693.1:7342291-7343477 GCF_001605985.2 Dendrobium catenatum
AATTGAATGCAATCACTTGCAGCAAGTTTTAAATGTCATTTCAAACCTATTGGACCCATTCCTAACCCCTAGGTCCACCTGGTTGACTCAGTCAACTTAGATTGACCTAATGGCCCTTAAGAGTTTAAATGGGCCATTCCAACCCATTTGACTATTTTAAACCATTTAAGCTCTTAAACACATTCCAATTCATGATTCAACTGCATTCAAATTTATAAGGGGTTAAATCACATTGGGTTTGACTTGGTCAAACCACCAAGTGTGGTCAAACTTCTATGTTTTGGTCCTACCACCACACTTACTCTATCAAGCCTATCTCAAGCTTTCAATCCAATCACATGTCATGGCTCAATTGCATCCAAGCTCAATATGAGCTAAGTCATAGCTATGGTTGTGTAGATCAAGTCAACCTATTTTGCTTTGGTCAAATCTACTCCAAACTCCCATACCAAACTCAAATTTAAGCTTTATTTTGAAACATTTTGAAATACTTTAAATTTAGAAATTAAATTTAATTCAAATTTTCTTTTATATATATACTTAAATAGTTTCATTATTTAAACATATTAATATTGTGTTAATATTTAATTAATTTGTGGATTAAATTATTTTCAAAATTTGAAATCAGAAACTATTATTTTGAAATAATTTTTAAATTATTAAGATATTTTCAAAAATATTATTTTGAAATTACTTTGAAGTTGTCTTAAGTTCAAATCAAGCTATTTTCCTATATAAAATTAATTTTAAAATTATATAGGTTAAATTTTGAGAGCCTTGAGTAAGGACATTAAAATTTCAAATATATAGAGAGGGCTTGTATGAAGAGAATTGATGGGGATGATTAGTGGATAATTATCCTAATCATTCACTAATCAAATGGTTGATTATTCAAATTAGTTTGGTCTTTTGCATATGTAGGATGTGCACACACCACCTAGTTTTAGGTTCTCCTAGATTTAAGGACTTGTGTGATTGTATGTGTTTATTTCATGCTTAGTCAAGGGTTAGTTAAAACATTGATTCAAATCTATTAAATCTAGTGTCATTAAGGACAAAAATTAAGGATTTTGATTAGAAAACTTAGAAATTTCATTATGGTCAGGATACACCTCATTTGAACTTGAAATTTGAACTACTTGAACTTAGTGACACTCTCAGCCCTTAGGAAAGTTTTCACTGAATT
>NW_021318693.1:7343577-7365283 GCF_001605985.2 Dendrobium catenatum
CTAAGATCCTTATTGGATTGAAAAGAGGACTTCACTTTCTTTTCTAATTGACATACATCACAAAGGTGGTCCTTAGTAAAGTCTAGTTTTTGTATACCTCTCACTAAGTTCTTTTGGATAATTCTCCAAAGATTTTTCGTGCTAGAATGACAAAATCTCCTATGCCAAAGCCATGACTCATCAAAAATAGGTTTTAAATAAAAAGTAGTAGGAGTTTGAATGCAATTCAAGTTTAGCATATAAACATTATTTACCCTGTTACCATTCAAAACATCATTTCCATTTAGGCTTAAAATGCAGCTAGTAGGAAAAAAATTTACATAATATCCTTTGTAACATAGCTGGCTTATACTTAACAAATTATGCTTTAATCCTTCTATCAATAACACATTTTCAACATAAAAATTCTTTAGATTTTCAATCATACCTGTCCCAATCACCTTCCTTGTGGTGTTATCTCCAAGTGTAACCTTGCCTTTACTCATGGCTTCCAGTGATATAAATTATGCAGTATCTCCAGTCATATGCTTTGAACATCTGCTGTCCAGGTACCATATGCTCTCATGAGGTCTTATGTGAGAGCGACCTTGCAAGATTATTAAACGTTAGACCTGGGAATCCAAACAAGTTTGGGTTCTCCTTTTGGCAATTTATAAAGAGATGCATGTATGATATGTCTAGGTTTATGCATCTTAGGTTTTCACACCAAATTAGTTTTCTTCTTCAAAGTACACGTGTGAGCTATGTGTCCAATCAATCCATAATTGTTACATTTGACTTTTGGAAAAGGATTCCTAAGTCTACTACTATTGATTTATCTATTTAGGGATTGTATAAATTTAGGATATAAAATAGGATTAGTGAAGTCTTCAAGTTTAGGGGGTATCTTATTATCCTCGAGAGCTTTTATCGTTAATTTGTAAATTGAATTCATATCTTCTAAAATTCGATTTTTATAATTTGATCTATAAATCTTGCTCTTCTATTCCTCCTTAAAATTTTTAAAATCTTTTTCAAGTTCTGCATAGGATGATTTTAAATTTTCATAATTTTTATTCAAGTTATCAAACTCATCAAGTAATTTTATGTGGTTGTCATCAATTAAAGCATGATCTCTCCTAAGAATTTCATAATTTTTTTGTAGTTCTTCAAATTCTAAACTTAGACTAGCATGCATTTTCTTTATTTTCCTATATGCATCATGCATGTGTTCAGAAACTTCAAAAAGTTCATCATAACTTAAGTCACATACCTCTTCTTGATCTAACTGATCAAGTCTATCGGCCATTAAGCATAAATTAGCGACTTCCTCTTCCTTTTCTGTCTCTGACGAGTCCGAAGCTGAGTCAGCCCAAAAAGCTCTTTGGAATTTCTTCTTGCCCTTCTTCACAAAATGTTTCTTCTCTACCTTCTCGTTTCTATGAGTGGCTTTGAGTTTTGGGTAATCTGTCTTTATATGTTCAGGTTTCCTACACTCATAGAAAATAACATCATTTGAAACCTTTGCATTTATATTAAATTTACCTCTATTCCATTGTTGGTGTCTCTTATGCTTCCTCTTTAGAAAGCTTCTGAATTGTCTAGTCATTAATGTGATTTTGTTTTCATCCTCAGGTTGTGAGTGTTCACTCTCAGACTCCTCCACTTTCAGTGCTATGTTCTTCTCCTTTCATGTTTCAGCTATATCAATCTTTCTTTGGCTAACTTCTTGCTTGTAATCAATTAGCGAACCAAGAAGATTGTCAATAGAGTAAATATTTAGATCTTTAGACTCTGTAATTACAATAATTTTAGTATCATAAGCAGTAGGCAAACAACGAAGAATCTTATTAACCATTTCAGCATTCGTTAGTTCCCCACCAAATGCATGTAAAAAGGTGACTATTTGTGTGAATCTTGGGTATATATCAAAAATGGATTCATTAGGTTTCATGCAAAATATTTCATAATCATGCAATAAGATATTAAGTCTATATTACTTAACCTCATTAGTCCCCTCATATGTTATACAAAGTCTATCCTATATGTCCATTCCACTCTTGTAAGTAGAAATCCGCATGTAATCTTTTGATTTAAGTGCAAAAAAGAAACTATTCAAGCATTTGGCATTTAGTTGTTCTAAGTCACATTCTTCTATTATCCAATCCACAAAAGGTGTTTCAACTCTAACTCTATCAACTAGTCTAGTTTGTTTTGTATACCCTTCATGAACTAAGATCCATATACGATAATCAAGTGATTGTAAAAATGTAGACATGCGTGTTTTCCAAAAATCAAAAGGAATATTGTCGAACAATGGAGGTCTAGTTATAAAGTAACCCTAAGTTGTATTTCGATTACCAAATGTAGCCATCTACGTTAATCAAAAAGTAGTATAAACTTATGATTTTGAAACCAAGCTCTGATACCACTTATTGAAACTTGTTCATTATGAATTAGGTTGTTAAACCTAAGCTTATATCCTAGTGGCTAATCAAGAGGGGGGGGGGGGAATTGGTAATTAAAAAATTTTATCCCTCTTCAAAATTTAGAATCGAGAAAATTAACTTCGGTGAATTTTATAGAAAATGTTTTCCAATCACAAGTTAGAAACAGTAAAATAAAAAATAAAAAACAACGAAAAAATAAAAGACACGAGATTTATAGTGGTTCGATCAAACACAACCTACATCCACTGTCCGGAGGCACCCTCTGAGTATTGAACTAATATCGCTAGTGACTCTCCTTTTGCACCCACAACAAGGAGGAGAAGCCTTTACAAAACTCTCTTCCACCACTACCTAGTGCGGCAGAGAACCGTCATCATTTTACAGTCTTCCCAGTATTTGTAGAGAACCGTTTGTCCTTTCACACTCTCCTGGTGTAGGTAGAGAACCCTTCGTCTATTCACACTCTCCTAGTGTGGGCAGAGAACCCTTCTTCCTTTTACACTCTCCTAGTGTGGGCAGAGAACCCTTTAGCTGTTCACTCTCTCCTAGTGTGGGTAGAGAACCCTTCGGCTGTTCACACTCTCCAAGTGTCGGCAGAGAACCAGATCTCCTTGACAGATCTTCTTCTTAAGAAATCTAGAAGGAAGAGAGAAAAGAGTGAAGTAATAAAAAATCAAAAGTAGATACTCTTACCTTTGAGTACCAAGTGAAACCTTCACGCTTCAGTAGTAAGAATTCTCCTTCAAACACTCTCTCTCCTTGACTTTCCTTATAATTTTCATGAAGATCAGTAGGCTAAAAGATCAAGTGGCAGTTTATATTGGACTTTATATAGGAAAGACATAAAAGATTGTCAAAAAATTGCTAAAATTTAAGTCTGTCAGAAGTGAATCGTCCCGTACGATCGTGGATCATCCTGGATGATGTAACTTAATTCAGTTGAAAATGAACCCAATGTATATAGGTACGAACTGACTTCGTACATGTTAATCATCCCGTACGAACAAGGTTCGTCTGATATGAACGGTTATACCATAGGTCGGTTCTGAAATCTGCAGGAAGTTGCCAAATTTTTAAGAGACGGTTCGCTTTGTCCTGGGACGAATATGAGTTCGTCTGGACAAAATTTTTACAAAAGACATTTCATCCTGGGACGAATTGGACTTCGTCTGGACAAAAATTTTTTAGAGAGTATTTTGTCCTGGCACGAATATGGATTTCGTCTGAACAAAAATTTTCCAGAGAACATTTCGTCCTGGGTCGAATTGGCATTCGTCTAGATGAAAATTTTCCAGAGAGCATTTCCTCCTTGTACGAATATGAATTTTGCCTGAACAAAAATTTTCTAGAGTCCATTTCATACTGGGATGAATAAGAAATTTGTCCTGGACGATCAGGACTTAGAAAAATTTTCTACGCTTCTTGTTCATTCCATTGCTCTTCCGAGGAGATAATTGACTTGCTCGTCCTGTATGAACTGTGTTCATCCCGTACAATCTGTATAATTTTTAAAGCATTCCTTAAGTGTGTGTGTGTGTGTGTGTGTGTTTATTTACACAATTACAATCACTCCCTCTCAAACTCAATTCAAAGAAAAATATAAGCATCAATTTACAAACTATCTCATGCTGAATTTGATTTAAAGTCTTCATTAGTCTGGAGTTCGAATTTCTTGAAATGTTAGTCCACACAAAAGCAAAGATAAATCATCCAAAAAGTGTTAGGAGATAACAAAACTTAAAACAATAATATTTGAAATCATTAAAACTATACAAGTTTCAAGAATGTAAAACATGTAATTAGCAACTCTCTTAACACAACCTTCCACCAACTTTTTGCAACTCAAGCTCCCAAATTTATAATTTTGAAGAAAACAAATATTGTTGATCACTTCTTTATTTCTACTAGTATTTATAGTTCATATTTATTTGTGTGTTAACTAACATTTCAGGTACAACATCCACCATTATTTAAAGATTTAAGGATCAAGATGAGGTAGAATGGGTTATGCTAAGGGAGTATGTAATTTTTATTTATTTATTTTTATTTTTTTAAGTCAAGTTTTATAATGTTATATGTTAGCCTTGTGACAGTGCATACACGCATATGGGGAGAAAAATAATTTTAAATATTTTAATTTATTAGTAAATCATACTATATGATATAGATTATATTGTATGATATAGTGTTATAAAAATTAATAAAAATATTTATTTTTCAAAAAAATTAAATAAAATATAACTATTCGTACATTATGAACACCACACCACATTGGATAATCTATTATAATTGAAAACCACAATGTTCATTAAATTAGGCAAAAATTTGAATTTAAAATATTATTCTTTTCGTACTATATGAACCTAATCATATTATATGATATTATTTAGAATATTACCTATTTAATACTTTGATTAATCAATAAAACATGCTTTATTTTTATATTTTGATTGTACTATATGAACTGGATTATACTTTATGATCAACAGAGACGATATTTGGTTATCCCATGATTAATTCAGGATGAACTTCATTTCAATTGAACTAATCATACTGCACGATTGGTAATTTGAATTGATGATCGTGCAGTACTAATAGGTAAATTTGAAATGATCATACTATATAAACTGGTGATCATATAGTACTAAAAAGTCAAATTCCACATATCACATTAGACGATCTTGTGATAGTAATATTAGATGTTTAATGGCTTAATT
Organism: Dendrobium catenatum; assembly: GCF_001605985.2. Lineage (NCBI taxonomy): Eukaryota > Viridiplantae > Streptophyta > Magnoliopsida > Asparagales > Orchidaceae > Dendrobium > Dendrobium catenatum. The sequence goes on from NW_021318693.1 coordinate 7,348,724, forward strand.
AAATTTTTAGGGATTTTTGAAGCCCTCTATTTAGGCTTTTGCATAAGACTTTGTAATAATCTTTTAAGCATTCATTGAGTTATTTTCTTCTAGAGAAAACTTTGGGCTAGGGATAAAAAAGGTGGAGTTTGTAAGAGAGGGAGAAGATCCTTGTAGGTTTCAATGAAGTTTGATAGGTGATTTTCACACGGTTGCTCCAGTATACTTGCACCTGAGTTCCTCTAAGAGTCAAGGTTTGTCTTGAGGGAATCTTTGGAAGAAAACCTCTTTGGTGTCAAAAGACTGGGTTATTCTGTTGCACCGGGGAAGGTGAAAGTGATTCAAGGTTATCTACCTCACCATGAGAGTGAAAAGGAGTCTTGATTCTCTGCCTCACTAAGAGGGTAAAAAGGAGTTAATTCTCTTTGCTTGTGAAAGGAGTACGATCCTCTACCATACTAAAAAAGTGGAAGAGAATTTGTAAGGGTTTATTTGTCTAGCTGGAGGGCCTAAAGGAAAGTCATTAAAGAGTTTAGTGCAATACATGGGGAGGAGGACTCCAGAGAGTGGACATAAGTCATGGTTTGACCAAACTTATAAAAACCTGGTATGCTCATTCTAATTTTTATTTTATGTACTTTATTTTTTGAATTATATTTTTGGATATAATTACTTAGTTGAAAATCTATAATTGATATTATGTTGTATTGATTATCTTATCATCACACCTTTATAATTTGTTATAAGTGTACTAGCTTTCACATCAAGTGATAATATTACTTCTATATTAGTGCGCCTAAGGTTTATTCTTTCAGGATTAATAACCTTCACAAACGTTTAAGAGGTATTAGAGCGGGTCTAAAAAATTGTGTTTTTAAAAAAATCTTGAGAAAAATGATCTATGGCACACTTTAGAAATAGAAAAATCATGGAGGGTTATTCAATAACTCATTCGCCACTTTTTAATAATAACCCTTTTGATTTTTAGAAAATTTGCATGTTATATTTTTATAATATATTGATTTTAGAATGTGGAATATGATTCAAACTGTCTATTTTGTACCGTGAATAATTATTAAAGGAATCATAATAAATATTCCTTTTACTCAATGGACTAGAGCAGAATAAATGGATGCTCAATTAAATGCTAAATCTTTGAATTGCTTTTTTTTGTGTTTTTACTTCTGAAGACTATATGAGAGTTTTAACATGTATTAATGGCAAAGATATTTTGGATAAACTATGAATTGCATTTGAAGGAATTAGTGAATCCAAACAATTGAGGTTAAATTTATTACTGCATGACTATAAACTTTTTCAACATGAAACTTTATGAGACTATATCAGACAGGTATACTAGATTTACTCAGATAGTGACATCTTTGCATACTTTAGATAAAAAAAAATTCAAAATTTAAAAGATTAACAAATTTCACATTATTTACATGATAAATTTGATGTCAAAGTCACGGCTATATACGAATCAAATGATTTGAATGATTTTTCTATTAACAATTTAATTAGTGCACTCTTTGCCTATGAGCAAACTGCAAGTCAAAAACCTTTAGATTCAGGTGATGAGAAAAATAAAGTGCTAAAAGCCAAATACACAAATGAATGTGGCTTAGTAAATGATGAGAGTGAGGAGATAGCATTGATAACAAGTAAATTAAAAAATCTACTAAAACACAAGCATAAGCAATAAAAGTAGAGCAAAGGTAAAAATGGTAAAAATGTTAATTTTTCTTCTAAAATTATTTACTTTAGGTGTAGGAAACCCAAACATCTGAAATATGAATGCCCAAATTTAAAAACCTATCATGTAAAGAAAAATGTCAAAAACAAAATGTAATAAAGATAAATAATAAGAAGCAAACAATCTCCTGTGAAGACTTTGCTTCTAAATCATCGGAATATAAGCAAGATAATGAGGTAACAAACTTATGCTAAATCTTCAAAGATTCAATTATTAATTATGATCAAGTATAAGTATGTTAAGGTTTGTTTGCGTATTTTGTTTATGTGTTTTGTTTGATTATTTATATATTTTATGTGTTTGATTTTTATTATGTTTTATGCATAATTTAATATTTTAGTTTTTTATGTATGTTTTTACTTTTTTCTACAAGTATTATAATATTAGGTGTTATTTTATCTTTTTTTTTTTATAATATTAAAGAGGAAGAATATATTGTGGTTGGTTGTATTTGTGATTTAGTTTTTAAAATTATTTGTTATTTAATTTTAAAAATTTATTTATCTTAAAAAATAAAAATAATAAAAAATGATTTTCATATTTTATAATATAATCCTTTTAGTAAGGAGGAGATTAGGAGAAAATATTTTTAGTTTGTAAATTAAACCAAAAATATTTGTTATCATTAAAAAGTAGGAGATTGTTGCAACTCCGGCTCCTGAGTTTATGATTTTGATGATAACAAATATTATTGATTCTCTTTATTTCTCCTATTATTTGTAATGTATATTTCTTTTTGTGTTAACTAATATTATAGGTACAACATGCACTGTTATTTAAAGATTCAAAACTCAAGATAGGGTAGAATATGTTATGTTGAAAGAGTATGTAATTTTCATTTATTTATTTTTAATTTTTTAAGTCAAGTTTTGTAATAGTATATGTTAGCTTAGTGATAGTACATACATACACAAGGGAGAAAAAAATATTTTTATATGTTTTAAATTTTTCTATATATCGTATTATATGATCTAGTGTTATAGAAATTAATTTAAATATTTTATTTTTAGAAAAAATAATTTTAAAATATAACTATTCATATAGTACGAATACCACATTATACTAGAAAATTCATTATAATTGGAAACCGTATCATTTATTAAATTAGGCAAAAATTTGAATTTAAAAAGTTGTTCTATTCGTACTATATGAACCTAATTGTACTGTACCAACCTAATTTTATTATATGATGTTTAAAATATCATCTAATTTAATCTTATGATTAATAAATCAAATCTACTTAATTTTGATATTTTGATCGTACTATATGAATTGGATCATATTGTACGATCAACATAGATGATATTTGGTCATCCAATAATCCATCCTATATAAATTGAATTTTGGTTAAACTAATCATACTGTATGATTGGTCATTTGTATTGATGATCATACAATACTAACAGACAAATTTGAACGGATTGTACTATACTAATTGGTGATCGTATTGTACTAATAGGTCAAATTTTGCACATCGTATTGGACGATCCTATGATTGTATTGTACGATCTTTTATGACTAAATTAAATTTTTAGTGCTTTTTTAAGACTAATATTTATGCTTTATCATAAGATTTTGTAATAGTCATTTGAGCATTCATTGAGTTGTTTCTTCTTGAGAAAGCTTTAAGAGAGAGCTTTTGGTTAGGGAGAGAAAGGGTGGAGTTTCTAAGAGAGGGAGAAGATCCTTCTGGTTTCAAAGGAGCGTAAGAGGAGGTTGTCACATGGTTGCTTTGATGAACTTGCACTTGAGTTCCTCTAAGAGTCAAGGTTTGTCTTGCATAAAGCTTTGGGAGGAAGATCGCTTTGGTGTCAAAAGACCCAACTACTCTGTTGCATCTGGGAAGGTGAAAGTGATTCAAAATACTCTGCCTCACCAGGAGGGTGAAAAGGAGTTGAGGTTCTCTGCCTCACCAGGAGAGTGAAAAGGAGTTAAAGTTATCTGCTTGTGAAAGGAGTATGGTCCTGTACCACAATGAGTTGGTGGACGGCAGTTTGTAAGGGCTACTTTGCCTAGCTAGGGGGGGGCTAAATGAGTGTCATTAAAGAGTTTAGTTTAATACCTGGAGAGGAGGAATCTAGGGAGTGAAAGTAGGTCATGGTTTGGCTGAATCACTATAAATTGGGTGTGCTCATTCTAATTTTTACATTATATACTTTATTTTTACACATTATATTTTTGGATATAACTACTTTGTTGAAAATCTTTGATTGATATAACACTATATTGATTATACTATCATCATAATCTTTATAACTTTTGAAAATTTTACTAGCTTCCGTATCAACTAATAGTAATACTTCTGCAATAGTGTTCTTTAGGCTAGTTCCTTAAGGTTTAACAACCTTCATGAACTTTCAACTTTCAATCAACTTTCAAATAATATCCAATTAATCCCAATCATTTATTTCATTGTCATTGATGTGAAAGTTCAAACTAAACCATTCAAGACAAAATTCAATCCAAATCCAACATTTCAAACCATATCCCAGGGTTAAGAACCCAGGTCCTAAAACCCTTCTAGGTGAATTTTCTGTCACTTTGAAACCCAATCAAATTACCTATGATTCATGATCTATTAGTTGCATATTGATTATGCATGTCTATAGGGCGAACCTCCAAATTTAAGCCTATTCTGAGGTCTCTACGCCTTGAAACTAGATTTATTTCTAAAGGCTATAAAACCTTCAAATATTTATAACATATGCCACTGGACTTGTCATTAAGTGGAATTTGACCTTGGGATTCTTTCCAAACATCCCAACCATATCCATGACCTTTTTCATGACTTGTTTACCAGTAACCTACACTTTGTTGGATTCAGTTTGACCCAAGGTTGAACAGGGGTCAAAATGATCAAAATATCTTTAAAAGGGTTTTTTAGTCTTTTCCCAAAAATTCAATATGTCCTTCCCATATCAACCTTAAAAACCTATTCCAATGGATCCTAAACATCATTAGGAACACATAAAAATAAAACCAAAACTTTGGTTTAATTTGGTTGACAAAGTCAACGATGGTTGACAAAAGTGACCCTTAAGTGTTCAAACACCCATTTCAAACCAAATGACCTCCCCTCAACTTGGGGCCTCTTCTATTGAGATCATATGATAAATTTGAACTCAATGGGCCCAACCCTTTACCCTAGGTTAATTTGGTTTACCAAGTCAACCAAGTTTAACGAAACCTTCCAAACACACCCACCCTCTCAAACCTCTTCACCAAGACTTCTCCAAACCTATTCGAACCCATTAGGTCTTTAAGAGACCCTGCTTAAAGATAGAATCCATAGGGCCACTTGGGTTAGCCACTTAGCTTGACCCAAGTGTATAAATAGAGGTTCCCATTGAGCCAAGTTTAAACCCAAGTTAAATTATATCAAACCAATAGTGGCATTGGGTCCCCCCATGACCCAACACACATTTCTTAGATGGCCCAGCCCTTGGGTCAACTAGGGTTAGAAACTAGGCTAACCTAAAGTGGTCAAAACCACTATGTATTGAGACATTTCCTAACCTAGGCTTCACAAAGCAAAAACAACACCCCCATTGGGGGGCACTAGGCCCAACACACCCACCCAAGGCAGTCAAGCCTTTGGGTTGACTTTGGTCAACTCCTAGGCTAGTCCAAAGTGGTCAAAACCACTTTGACCCAAATCCATCTTCCTCCACAAATAAGACCAGACCCAATTGACACTTGTCTATTACACATCATACTAGATGATCCTGAGATCGTACTGTACGATCTTTGATGGTTGAATTGATTTTTGAAGGGTTTTTGAAGCCCTTTATTTAAGCTTTCTCATAAGACTTTATAAGAGCCTTTTGTTACAACTCAGGCTTACGAGTTTATGATTCTGATGATAAAAAATAATATTTATTAATCATTTATTTCTCCTAGTAATTATATTGCATATTTATTTGTGTGTTTATTAATATTTCAGGTACACTATGCATTGTTCTTTGAAGATTCAAGACCTAAGATTGTGTAGAATTGGTTATATTAAATGAGTCTATAATTTTCATTTCTTAAGTTAAGTCTTGCAATGATGTATGTTAGTTTGTTGACCATGCACACTCACAGGGGGAGCAAAAAGTATTTTTAAATATTTATTTTTTTTTACAAATTGTATTGTATGATCTGGATTGTACTGTACGATCTGGTGTAACAGAAATTAATTAAAATATTTAATTTTCTAAAAACAATATTTTTAAAATATAAATAATTGTATTGTACGAACACCAAATCATACTGTATGATCTGTTATAATTATAAAGCCCATCGTCCATTAAATTAGGCAAAAATTTGAATTTAAAAAGTTGTTCTAATCATACTGTATGATAATTATCATACTGTATAATGTTTAAAATATTACCTAATTTAATCTTATGATTATTCAATCAAAATGGCTTAATTTTGATATTTTGATCGTACTGAATGAACTGGATCATACAGTACAATCAACAGAGATGATTTTGGGCATCCCATGCTTCGTCCTGGACGAACTGCTCGTTTATTGAATTTTTTGTACAGCACATCATTTAGGACATTGTACAATATGAACTACAATTGAATTATTTGTATAGTACTAACTGGACATTGTACAGTACTAATAGGTCAATTTTTACACATCGTACTGGACGATATTATGATCGTACGAAATTATATTTGACGGCTAAATTGAGTTTTTTAAGGGTTTTTTGAGCCCTCTATTTAAGCACTCAAATAAGACTTAATAAGAATCTTTGGTAGCCATTGTGTCTTCATTCTTTTGGAGAAAACTTGAAGAGAGGGCTTGAAAGGGAGAGAGGAAAGGGTGAAGTTTGAGAGAGGGAGAAGATCCTTAGAGGGTGTTTCAAGGGAGTGTTAAAGAGATTTCACATGGTTGCTCCGACGAGCTTGCACCTCAATACCATCGTATTCAAGGTTCATCTTGAGGGAAGATTTGGAAAGAAGAATATATCTTTGGTGTCAAAGGATCCGGCTCCTCCGCCGCACCGGGGAAGGTTGAAGTGATTTTGTAAGGGCTTCTCTGCCTAGCTGTGGGGGCTAAAGGAGAATCACTAAAGGTTTAGTGTAATACTCGGAGGGTGCCTCTGGGAGTGGGCGTAGGTCATGGTTTGACCGAACCACTATAAATCAGCGTGTTCTTTCCATTATTATTTTCATACTTTATTTCTGCATTCATTTTTATTACAATTAATTGCGTGGGTGATATTAATAATATATCTTTTTATTATGAATGAAATTCGCTTCCGCATAAAGTTATAAAAAGATTTTTTCTTTTTACTAAATATGATTTTTAAATATCCTATTCACCCCCATCTTGGCGCACCTCATAATTTCACCTTTACAGCCATTGAAGCTTTATTTTTTTGGAGAAAACTTGAAGATAGAACTTGAAGCTGAGAGAGGAAAGGGTGGAATTTGAGAGAGGGATTGTTGAGATAGTTGCTACTTAGCTTTGTATGTTAGACATTCTTGCAACTTGTATTTTTTTTTTTATGATTCCAAATAATATTGTTTTGATTAAGTATTTTCTCCTAACATATTTTGAAAGAATTGTTTTTGCTCTTGTGTGTACTAATATTTCAGGGACATCATACTCTAGATTATTGAAGACTTTAAATCAAGATCAGCTTTGAGTGTTTTATAAATTGAAGTCTATATTTTTCATTTTATTGAGTCTGAGAGAGTGTGATTGTAATTGAGTAACTGAGCACACACAAACCAAGGGGAGAGTTTTTAAAATTCACATTTTTTAACTGAAAGTACTATACGATACTTTTTTATATGGCACGATCTAACCAATTATTTTTCCCAATGAGCAATGAAACGAACAGAAAATGGGAAAATTTTTTTCTAAGTATAGATTATTACGGATGATATTTTACGTTTGTCTGAAGATGATCTTCTCTAGATTTTCCAAATGAATTGTTCATCCAGACGATATATTTCATTTGTCCCAGGATGATCTTTTCTAGATTTGGCAAATACACGGTTCGTCCAGACGATATCTTTAGTTCGTCCCAAGACGATCTTATCTGGTTTTTCCAAATACATAGTTTGTACGAATAATAATTTTCAAACGTACCAAGATGAAGGAGTCTGTTCTGTATACTTGTAGTTCATCCTAATATTTTGTTCCAACAAACTTTGAAAAATAATTGTTCGTATTGGACGAACCCAATTTATACGGGATGATGATCGAGTACGAAGGTAGTTCATTCTGATTCACATTGAGTTCATATGCAATAGTTTTTATACTGTTCGTACATACAAAATACGATCATATGGGATGATCGTGGATGGTCAAATTTGAAAAATGTAGTTTACTAGACGATTTTTCATGTCTTTTCTATAAAAGGTCCATCTATGACTGTCTTTTAATCTTTTTGTCACTTGGTCTTCATGAATGGTAAAGGGAAATTGAAGGAGAAAGTAGGAGAGAGTATATGAAAGAGATTTTTTCCTATTGGAGTGTGAAGGGTTCACTTGGTTACTCAAGGGTAAGGATCTCTGTGTGTACTTTGTGTTTACTTCACTCTTTTCTCTTATCCTTCTAGATTTCTAGTGTGAAGATCTTTCAAGAAAATCCAGTTCTCAGCCAACACTTGAGAAGTGTGAAGAGCTGAAGGTTCTCTACCTACACTTGAAGAGTGTGAAAGGACGATTGTTCTCTGCCGACACTCGAGAAGTGTGAACAGCTGAAGGTTTTCTGCCTACACTTGGAGAGTGTGAAAGGACGACGGTTCTCTATTAACACTCGAGAAGTGTGAACAACCAAAGGTTCTTTATCTACACTTAGAGAGTGTGAAAGTATAAATGTTCTCTACTTACACTTGGAGAGTGTGAATAGCCGAAGGTTCTCTTCCTACACTTGGAGAGTGTGAAAGGATAATGGTTCTCTGCCTATACTTGGAGAGTGTGAACAGCCGATAGTTCTCTGTCGATACTTGGAGGGTATAAACAGATGATGGTTCTCTATCGCACTGGATAGTGGTGGAAGAGAATTTTGTGAAGGCTTCTCCGCCTTACTGTGGGGGAAAAAGGAGAGACACTAGTGATAATAGTGTAATACTTGAAGTGGAGACTTCAGAGAGTAGATATAGGTCGTGTTTGACCGAACCATTATAAATCTTTGTGTCTTTTTATTTTCACTACTTTAATTTCTGTCATTTTATTTTTATGTGGTTGAAAAATTTAAAAAAACTTGCTCAATTTGTTAAAATGGTATTGAACTTTTAAATTTTAATAAGAGGCAAATTTTTAAAAGTACTAATTCATCCCCCTCTAGTTAGCCTTTGGGACATAAGCTTAGGTCTAACAACTTAACTCATATTTAACAAGTTTCAACAAGTGGTATCAGAGCTTTATTTCAAAACTATAAGTTTATACTACATTTTGATAAACGACCATGGATACATTTGAAAATCGAAATACACCAGAAGGTTACTCTATAACTAGACCAACCTTGTTTGACAATATTCCTTTCGATTTTTGGAAAATATGTATGTCAACATTTTTATAGTCACTAGACGATTGTATGTGGGTCTTAGTTCAAGAAGGGTATAAAAACCCTACTAGATTAGTTGACAGAGTTAGAGTTGAAATTACCTTTGTAGACTCGACTGTAGAATAACGTGAACTAGCACAACTTAACGCTAAATGTTTGAACAGTTTCTTTTGTGCACTTAAATATGAAGATTACATGTGGGTTTTCACTTGTAAAAGTGGAAAGGACATATGGGATAGACTTTGTATAACCTATGAAGGGACTAATGAAGTTAAATAATCTAGACTTAATATTTTGTTGCATGACTATGAATTGTTTCACATGAAAGATAATAAATCTAATTCTGACATATACACAAGATTCACACAAATGTCACCTCTTTACATGCATTGGGTAGAGTACTAACGAACACTAAAATGATTAATAAGATACTTTACTATTTTCCTACTACGTATGATGCTAAGATAACTGTAATTATAGAGTCTAAAGACTTAAATATATACTTTATTGCCAATCTTCTTGGATCACTAATTGCTTAAGAATAAGGAGTTAATAAAAGATTGATGCAGGAGAGCCACGAAAGGAGAAGAACATTACACTGAAGGTGGAGGAGTCGGAGAGTGATATATCTTTACCTGAGGATGAGGATGACATTGCCTTAATGACTAGGTAATTCAAGAGTTTTTTAAAGAGGAAGCATAAGAGATGCTAATAATGGAATAGAGGTAAGTTTAATAGGAATGTTAATGTTTCTAATGATGTGATTTGCTATGAGTGTAGGAAACCTAGACATGTGAAGTCAGAGTGCCCAAAATGTAAAGCCACTTCTAGCAAGGAGAAGGTAGAGGAGAAACCAACTGTGAAGAAGGGCAAGAAGAAATTCCAAAGAGTTTTCTGGGCAGACTCAGCTTCAGACTCGTTAGAGACTAAAAAGGAAGAGGACGTCACAAATCTATTCTTGATGGCTGATAATCTTGATCAATCAGAACAAGAAGATGTATGTGACTTAACTTATGCTGAACTCTTTAAAGTCTTTGAAAGAATAAACAATGCATATAGCAAGCTAAAGAAAATGCATGCTAGTCTTAACCTAGAACTACAAGAATTGCAGAAAGAATATGAGATTCTTATGAAACATCATGCATTAATTAATAGCAAGCACATGAGTTTACTTGATGAATTCAAGAACTTGAATAATTAGAATAATATGTTAAAATCATCTTATGTAAAACTAGAAAAGAATTTAAGAAATTTAAGGATGATTTTGAAAGTAGAGAGCATTACTTGAATTTTGATAAGCATGTCCTAGAAGATTTGAACATTTATTTAAAGTTGAAAGTAAAAGCTCTCAAAAAAAATAGGAGTCCCCCAACACTTGAAGATTTTACAAATCCTAATTTATATCCAAAATTTATATAATTCGGGAAGAAATATAGTACTTATAGAAGATTGAGAAATCCATTTCCTGGAGTTAAAATTTGTAGTTGTGGATTAATTGGACATATAGCACACACCTGTATATTAGATAGAAAAACTCATTTGGTGTGGAAGCCTAAGATGCATAAACCTAGACATATCATACATGCATCTTTTTATAATTTGCTAAAAGGTGAACCTCAACTTGTTTGGGTTCCTAGGTCTAATGTTTAATGATTTTGTAGGCTTGCTCTCATATAAGATCTCATGAGAGCATATGGTACCTGAACAGTAGTTGCTCAAGGCATATGACTAGAGATACTAAGAAATTTATATCGCTGGAAGTCAGAAGTGGAGGCAGGGTTACACTTGGAGATAACACCATAAGGAAGGTGGTTGGATCAGGTATGATAAAAAATCTTGAGAATTTTTTTTATTGAGAATGTGCTACCTTAAAGCATAATATTTTGAGTATAAGCCAGCTATATGTTAAAGGATATAGCATCAAATTTTTTTCTTTTAGCTGCGTATTAAGCCTAAATGGTATTAATGTTTTGCATGGTTTAAGGGTAAACAATATTTATATGCTAGATTTAAATTGTATCAAAACTTCTACTGCTTTTTATTTGAAAATAATTTTTGATGAGTCAAGGCTTTGGCATAGGAGACTTTGTCACTCTAGCATGGAAAATCTAAGAAGAATTACCCAAAAGAACTAAGTGAGTTGTATATCAAAACTATACTTTATTAAGGACCACCTTTGTGATGATTGTCAAATAGAAAAATAGGTGAAGTCCTCTTTTTAGTCCAATAAAGATTTTAGAACTAGTAAACCATTAGAGATTTTGTATATGGATCTTTCTGGACCAGTTGGAACTGTGAGTCTAGGAGGAAAGGTATACAGATTTATGATAGTAGATGATTTTTCAAGATTCACATGGGTTAAATTTCTATATCATAAGAGTGAATCATTTGAGGAGTTTAGAGATTTTTTGACTTGGATTCAGAGGAATCTAAGATGTAAGATTTTGACGATTCAAAGTGATCATGTTGGAAAATAAGAAATTTGAGGATTTTTATAAGGAGAAAGGGATTGATCATAATTTTTCTGCACCTAAAACCCCTCAGTAGAATGGGACAATCGAAAGGAAGAATTGAACATTAATAGAAGCCGCTCGAGACATGTTGGCTGAAATAATTCAGAATCTCAATACACCCTTACTTTTCCTCCTTTGATCTCCAAAAATAAGTGCTCCAATTTGATCCAATCCCAATTGGAATTGAAGGCTCACTCCTTTGATATTACTCCTCAAAAATCCCTTGAATAAAATTTTAGTTATTATCTAATCGAGAGTATTCATAGGGAATTCAACCTCCGTACGATGTAATTAACTACGAGGGCTTATGCTTATAAGAGATTTAAGACCCACATCAATTTTTCAAAAATTAGTTTTCAAAACTCAATTGTTCTTCTTTGGGAAACCTAGAAACAACTACGATCGTTATTGTCTTGTTCGATCAATCATTAATGAATGATATTTTCTTTCATTAAAGAGATATAACATTTGTTGATAAAACTTTGAATATGAGATTAACGTTAATTCATCTAGATTACTACAGCCAAATATTCAATCTAACTACATTTTGGCCTTTTGGGGACATATGCGGTTATTTCCTAAATTTGGTTATGATATTTGAGATGGAATTTGAAATTCAAAATATGAATCCAATTTTAAAATCTTATTTCCACCTCTCGTGGTGGTATACCTTTTTGATGAAATGTTCAATTTTAGAAATAAAATTTAAAGTCATCTTCAAATTTCCTAAAGAAGATTAAACTTTTCAACAAACCTTTTTTAAAATTCACCCCAAACATTCTCTAACTATCAGTCCTGAGGGAAATGAAATGAGTTAGTTAAGTGAAATAGGATAATTTTATTTTAAAATTAGGCCTGGCATCATGGGACTTAAACATGCATGCAGCAATGCCCTCACTTGGATTCCACAACACCGTAGTGCCACCCTCCTTGCCTGAGACCAAAATTAATTTAGTCAAAATATAGAGAGCCTAGTATTGTGGTGCCGCCTACCCTAACACTATAATTCCTGAGGGGAAATTTTTCATCTTTTTAGAATATGCAAACAGATCCCTTTGGGCCCACATCGAAACACAAATAAACTTTCACATAAATATAAAACATTCTAAGACACATGTTGAAAGATTCAATGCAAAAATTTAGTTGATTACCTTTGATCAGATTAGGTCAAAAAAGGTAGAACTATATATTTCTTCCAGATGTAGTTTAATTCTCCCCTCAAAAAGATATCATCCTTGACATTCCAAAATTTAGATCACTGAAACAACTTAGGGTAACTACTTCATTTCATATTCTTTCTCACAAGTATCCTCTCTTTCCAATTTATATTCTTTCAGAGAACATTAATTATCACAATCTATTTTTTTGAACTCTTTATGTCATAAGCTAGAATTTTATCCAGTTCCTCTAGGTAACTCAAATTTAAATGTATCTAAACTTATTCTATATATATTCAGTTTTTAGAATCATATACCCATTTCCTTAAAAAAACACATGGAATATATTATGAATGTTATACATATGGTATGGTAATTACTACTAGTAAGTCAATTTTCCAATCCTTTCAATTATTTCAAATTATCCAACATACTTTGGACTCAACTTTTTTTTTTCCCAAACCTCTTATGCCTTGGTTTGATTTTCACATATATAAAATCTCCAACCTGTAATTCCACTATATGGTTCTTAGCATCATAGTTCTATTTCTATGTATCTTGCACATCTTTTAATATATTCCTGATTTAAAAAAAGTTATTTGCATCTTCAACCAATGTTGGCCCAACTAAACTTCTTTTACCCAACTCTACCCAAGACAAAGGTGTTCACATTTCATATTTTACAAAGCTTCATTTGGAGCTATACCTATACTAGATTGAAGACTGCTATTATAGGTAAATTTAATCAAGGGATATAATCCTCCCAACCATCGTCAAAGTCTATAACACATAATCTTAGAATTTCTTCTTGTACCTGAATGGTCTTCTCAGATTATCCATTAGTCTACATATGAAAACTCATACTAAAATTCAATTTAGTGTCTAAACATTATTGAAACCACCTCATAACTTGGAGGTGAACCTACCATCTATGTTAGAAACGATCACCTTTTGTTTCCCATGCAAATGAATAATTTCAAAAAAGTATAACTATGTAAATTTGTTCACCAAATCTGATTGTCAAATTAGAATAAAATAAGCAAACTTCACTAGATGATCTACCATGAACCAGATAGCATAATGCCCTTATCTTGACCTGAGAAATCCCATTGCAAAGTTCATTGTTACTTCTTCACATTTTTACTCCAAAATAAATAATGGTTGCATAAAACCTCAAAGATTACCAATATTTTTTCTTTCGCTAACTAATAGGCTTGCATTTTGAAATAAATTTATCACAACTTTTTTTAAATCCATGTTACCAAAATATAACTTTTGTATCACTATATATTTTAATACTTTTAAAATAATTGGTGAAGCCTAAACAATGAGCTTCATACATAATAACTATGTTTGATATACAAAATTTGGAACCTATAATTTGTTCTTATAAAAAATAACACTTGATTAAGTTAGTAGTAGTTTAGATTTTTTATTAGACTTGATCTAATCAATCAATTTAATATATTTTATATCTAAATTATGGTATTCCTAATTGCTTTCTTGTAGAGATAGTTGAATTATAATTGAACCCAGAATATTAGTTCTTATTCCATAAGAGAAATCACCTCCAACTCTAACTTTTTCATATTCAAATAAAAAAAAATCATAAGAAGTAAGCAACATGATTAACATCCTAGAAGACTTCCTATTCAGAGCTCTTCCATGAAATTCACTTTATTATGATAATATTGAATAGTCAAATCATAATATTTAATAAGCTCAATCCATCTCCTTTTCCTCAAATTTAGATTCTTTTAAGTGAATCTATACTTAAGTCCTTATTGATTTGTTTTAAGTAAAAATTATGTAGTATATTATTGTGTTAAATTCTAGTGACTATATTTATAAAAGATGTTATGAAGAAATTTATTAGGAAATGGAGAAAATTCATAAGAGTTAAACCATCATTGTAGTGTTGAAACTATTACAGCCACAACATCATTAATTCCCAGACACCATATTGGGATATTATAGAGCCAGATTGTCAAGAAAAATGACATTTAATTAGTTCCCTGATGGAAAAAAAATGATGTTGCAATGATTCACACCGCCACTGCCACAAAAATTAGCATTATAATACTAGAGTTTTTTGAAAAATTGCATATAATTCGATATTGGAGTCCCTGTTTCAAATCTGAATAGAAGACTTGTGATTTTGATGATAATAAATAGTATTGGATTTTTTACTATGCTATTTGAATATGTTGCATATCTATTTTGCCCTGCTCACTAACATTTCAGGATCACAGCTCACTTGCAACCTCGATCAGCTCAAGACTGAGAAGACTAGGAATAAAGTCTATATTTTTCATTCTTTATGTACTTTTTTAACTTTCTTGAGAAATATGTATTGTGGGGAATCCTAAATCTAAGTAATCTTACACACACATACTCAAGGAAGTGAGTCAGTGAGTTAGAAAAAGTTCTATTTTTTAAACTAATCATATAGTATGATTCATATCATACTGGATGATCAGTTAATTAAAAACCCTAATTAGAAAACCTATACTAAGTAAGATTAATTAAAATCATCGTATTGTACAACCCCTATCACATAAGATGATAAATTATAATTAGCAAAATAGTTGCCAATCATAACTTAGATAATATTTTAATATTCAAAATATGTGTTTAATCCTACAATACGGTATATATTGCACTATACAATACATGATAATCATGCCTAAAACAATCCTATAATTAGGGGAACAATTATGGTTAATTTATTCAATCAAATCATATAGGATGATTGGAGATGATTGAATGGTATGATACAAGTGATGCAAGGGACAATAATTATATCATCAGCTATTATCTAAGACAAAATGACATAGTTTTTCAACTAATCGTATAGGACGAACTCCCAATTTCGTATTATATGAATCGAACTTTGCATAGGAAAATAATTACATTGTCTCTTATCATATTGGATGATCAGTACATCTCTTAAACTGATCGTATAGGGACATACATTTTTTACTATCTAAAAATGTTGTTTTGTTCAATCATACTAGACAATATTCTCAATCATCCATAATGATAAATTCATCTCTTTTGAACAGATAGTATAGGATCTATCTCCTCATACAGTACTAACAAGAGTACTTTTTGAAAGTTTGTTAGGGATGTTAAGCCCTATGAACTTAGTCCTAAGCTAACCAAGAGGGGGGGTGAATTGGAATTTTAAAAACTCTTTTCACAAAGAATAAAAAATTGCATAAACCAAATCACACCACAAAAAATAAATGTGGAATTTAAAAGTGCAGAAGCAAGAAAAAGAACACAGAAATTTATAGTGGTTTGGTCGACTCGACCTACGTCCACTCCTTGGAGCCACCCTCCAAGTATTGCACTACAAAGCGTGACTCTCCTTTAGCCCCCACGGCTAGGAAGAAGCCCTTACAAAAACCTTATTTTTGCCACCCCGGCAAGGCAGAGAACCTATCTCCTTTTGCTTCCTCCTGAAGCTGGCAGAGAACCACAACCAAAAGCAAACTCCTTACCTCTACCGACCCTTCCACGGACGAGAAACTCTAGACGAAGAACAAGCAGAGCGATCCTTGAAGCAACCCTTGTGAATCCCCTCACAAGATCCTCTCTCTCTCCCTCTCTCTCTTTCTCTCCTCAAGGTCTTCT
>NW_021318693.1:7366057-7366344 GCF_001605985.2 Dendrobium catenatum
AGAACGTACCTCCTTTTGCTTCCTACTGAAGCTGGCAGAGAACCACAACCAAAAGCAAACTCCTTACCTCTACCGACCCTTCCACGGACGAGAAACTCCAGACGAAGAACAAGCAGAGCGATCCTTGAAGCAGCCCTTGTGAATCCCCTCACAAGCTCCACCTCACAAGATCCTCTCTCTCTCCCTCTCTCTCTTTCTCTCCTCAAGGTCTTCTCAGGTCAAGGCAGCAGCCAAAGGTTCTCAAAAATGTTGAACAAGAGCTATTAAATAGAAGAGCTTCAAAGGAG
>NW_021318693.1:7366446-7383414 GCF_001605985.2 Dendrobium catenatum
CTCAAGAGAGGCTCATTAATTGCAAGTAGCCGACTTTATCGTCCAGGCCGATATGGACATCGGCCTGGCCGATCAGTACAAATTCAGAAGATCGGCCAGAGCATCACCCTGGGAACAGTCCTGGATGATTGAAATTTGTCTTGATCATCCAGGTCGATCTCACGATCGTCCTGGCCGATCAGTTCAAATCAGAGGCAAATCGTCCTGAGCATCGCCCTATTTTTGAGCTGGCCAATATTTATCGTTCTGAAGTAACTTAAGGATTTTGAATGGATCATCCTGGCCGATCCTGTAATCGTCCAGGACGATATAATCGTATCAATCATCCTTAATTACTCCCTTGATTTCCTGATCAATTAAGGAATAATTTAGTAATTTCGTAATTTAAAAATACAGTATACCTTAATTGTCTAAAGAGACTACTTCTTTCTGTTTTGAGCTTATCGTCCTGGCCGATACACGTATCGTCTAGGCCTATATGTTAATGATAGCTGCCTTAATTAAGAATCCTTATTTAGACTTTTTATTTTAAGCTGATCGTCCAGGACGATATAAATATCGGCCTGGCCGACGTGGGCAAAAACAGAAATTCTAAGTCTCTCAAGTGTGTGTGTGTGTAGGGTTACTTATCATCAGTCTCTTGACCATTACAAGTGGACTCAAAAGGTAAAAAAGTACAGACTGACTCAACTCTAAACCTACGCAATCCTGAACTGGCTTCTTCTTGATCGTCCGATCTTTGATTCCTGAAAAGTTAGAAGCAACAAGCAGTCCAAGAGAATTAGTGTTTGTCAATCATCAAAACATAAGTCATGAAAAATAGATTTGCAACACTATTAACTAATTGTACAGTGTGATTCTTGATCGTACTAGATGATTAAAGTCAGCAGATTGAAATTTAGGTCTTTTTAAGAGGATCTCTATTCAAACTTTTGCATAGTCTTGCCTAAAAGACTTTTCTACATAGTGTCTTGAGAGGAAGCATAGAGAGGGAGTCAATGAGTGATTTGCGAGAGAAGAGAGGGAGAGTTGTTTGTGAGAGAGAGTTGTGAGGGATTCTCAAGGTTACTCTAAGCAGTATTCTTCCCTGTCTTCTTCAAGCTTTTATCTTGATCTTTTGGTGGCTCCAAGAAGACTTTCCAGGTCACTATTCTTAGGTTCTCTTCCTTCTCTAGGAGGAAAAAAAGGATTCTTGGTTATCTTCCATCTCTAGTAGGGAGAAAAAGGATTTCAGGTTCTCTGCCTTCTCTAAAAAGGTGAGAAAGAGTAAGGTCCTCAACTGGACTGGGATTGGTGGAAGAGATTTTATAAGGGCTTCTTTATCTTACTGCGGGGACAAAATAAGAGACACTAGTTCTAGTGCAATAATTAGAATGGAGGGTTCTAGGGAGTGAATGTAGGTCAGGTTAGACCGAGCAAATATAAAATCTGGTGTGTTTAATCTTATTATTTTTTGTACTTTTATTTTTTTATGATTTATTGTGTGGTTGACAAATTTTGATTTTATGTTATTATGAAATTAATTTGCATCCACATTAACGGATTAAATTGTCTATTTTAAAATATTGAAGAAAAATAAAAAGATTTTCTCTTTGTTAAAGAAAATTTTAAATTATCAATTCACCCCCTCTTAGTTAGCCTCAATCTTATTCTTTGAGGTCTCACAACCTCCTTAAATTTTTAGCCCAAACATTAAAAGCACCATAGTGCCGGATAAAGTACGAGAGTGTCGTAGTGCCCAAATTTTTTAATGCCATAACGGAGTAGTTGATGAAAAGAAAAGTCATGCCTGATCAGTCGATAGTCACACTGGATAAGCAAATAACCATGCCAAATTAGCCTAGCACTGTAGTTGAGAACCTTTAGTAGTGTTAAGGTTATAGTTCATGAAGTAATCCCATGGTGCCACCTTATTAAGCATCACAACACCTGAACCATTTTTGTAATAAGTATAAATAATTTTTCTATTTTTTATGTGAGGGTAATTAAGTTCTTAATAATTCTCTTAGATGAGAGGCCAGGGGAGAGTAAAGTATATAATTTAGAGTGGATGGCTAACATTGTAGTGAGCAAGCAAATATTTAGAGAAGAAAATAGTGTGGAGAGCAAAGTTATAAAGAGAGATTCACTTTGGGAAGGGTTCATTTGTAGGATTTATATGGGATCCTTCATTTGAGGTGATATACTTTTACTATTTTCTTGCTATACTTTCTTTCTTGAGTGAGGAATGGAAATTATCTTGTTTTATTTTTATTTTATGGCAAGAAAAACTCATTGTTTTGGAGCAATGCTGTGAAAACTAAAGTAATTACTAATGTAGACTCTTGCACTTTAAATTATGAATGGTTGTTTTTAACATCTCTTGCTCTTTATTTAATCTATTCAGGGACCATATATAGAATTAAAATCTAATGTGATATATTACCTCGAAGGAGGAATATTGGAATAATTAAGAGAATTGGAATGGAATACTTGCATGTCTAAACATATGATGCTTAGTATCTTAGAACATGTGGAGATAAACCAACTATAAGAAGACTATAAATCCTTATTTACATCCTTATAAGTTTAATAGAGATCTAAGGGTGCATATGCTCTAATTCATAACTAATTTAGAATAGTCTACTTAGAAAAGTTTAAGATATTTCAGTGTCGTTAATGCAAAACACTATCAATTTGTATCTTTGCTTTTCTTATGCAATTCTAATTTTAGACATAATACAACCCTAATTTTATTGTGTATGATAATTTTTGTAGCTTGATGTTGACATTACCAGAATACCTGAGTGAAGTAGACACTTCCTCGTGAGATCAACCTCTCTCTCTCTCTCTCTCTCTCTCTCTCTCTCTCTCTCTTTCTCTCTCTCTCTTAATATTTTTATTACTTGATCAACACTACACTTATAGTTTTAGTGGGAATTTATCTTTAACTAAACATAAGTATAGACCAATGCAAATAACCTACATCTCCCCTTGTTGATGGGAAAGTAACTTGTATTCATGCAATTATTTTTATATTGTTAAAAAAACTATATTATTTAGTTATTATTGTTCTTTTGTGAATATATTACTATTTACATCTTATAATTTATATTTTCAGATTATTAATTATATTTTAATTTTTATTTATTATTGGTATTTGCATAATAAATTTAATAAGGAAGTTTTGTTGTTTGATTTAGAGAATAAAAGGACCTTTTCAAAAATCTGCAAAATCTAAAAAGACTTTATTATTAGGAAAAGATAAACCAATTCCAGCATCCTAGAACTCTTATAGAGTATGCAAATCCTATAGTAGATGAAGTTCATAAAAGTATTAATCAACCTACTATCCAAGCCAATAACTTTGAGCTAAAATCTGTCATAATTCAAATGGTTTAAAATTATCAGTTTGTGGTAACTCCTGTTGAGGATCCCAACTTACACTTATAGCTAGGTTTTTACAAATATGCACAATATTCAAGTATAATGGAATCAGCGATATACTTCATTTATTTTCACTTTATTTGAGGGAAAAAGCTAGGAGGTGGTTTACCCCGATGCTGCATAATCACTTGTAATGAGTTGGCATATAAGTTCCTAACAAAATATTTTTCACCTTCTAAAACTACTAAGTTTGGGAATGATATTACTTTCTTTTCTAAAGGAGAGTCAATCAATAAGAGTTGGAAAAAATTTAAAGAGATGCTTAAAAAGTGCCCTCAACATGATTTACTTAATCATTAGTGTTTCAAAATGTTTATAATGGGCTTATAAGATCCCTTAGGTTAATAATTGGTGTTGTAGTTGGAGGTTCTTTGATATCAAAGCCTTTTAAAGAGACATAAACATTAATACATGAGATGTCAACATATAATTTTTAGTGGCCTTATGATATGATGAATCCTTAGATAGTAGTTAAGTATTGATGGGTCAGATGATTTGTTAATTTTGATAGCTTAGGTAGCAGCCATATTTAATAAGTTAGAAAATTTTTTAGTTAGACCAAGTTTAAGATCACATATGCATTTGGAGGAACTTGATTTGAATTATTTTGGTGAGTTTAATGCTCAAGGTATTAAAAATTTTAATTTAATTGAAAGACAAAATAATCTCAATTCAAATACTTATAACCCAAGTTGAAGAAACCACCCTAATTTTGATTGGAATAATAAAAATAGTGAAATTAGTCAAATGCAAACCAATCAAACTCGATAGGAATTTGGAATAATCCTCAACTACCTATTGTGAACCCTAAACCTTTTTATCCCATAGGATTTAATCAAAATTAGTTCAGAGATAAGAAGAAACTTTTAGATGACATAGTTATTTGGATAGGAAACTAATTACAGAATAAAGTTTCTTCCATTAAGGCTTTAGAAAATTAATTAGGATAGCTTGCAATATCCTTTAGCAGTAAGTCCCATGGCACCTTACATAGTACTATTGAAGTTAATCTAAAGGAAAAAAAAGGAAAATATTATAATTTTGAGAATTTGAGTAGTAATAATACCACCCAACCAAAATGAGAATATTAGAAAGTTTGGTTAAATACTATAAACATGGCATTGCTTGGGAGGCAGTAAAATTATGTTCATGTTAGATCTTAGTTTGTATTTATTTGTGTATTATTATTATTTTTATTCTATAGTTGTGTAAAATATTGTGTGTGATCTGTGAGTTACTAAGTATGATTTTGACTTGAATTATTACATCTTATTTTTTTGAGAACTTTTATAATTTGTAAATTTTATCTAGCACCGTAGTGTTGTATCTTAGAGCATTATACCATTTTCTTACGAAGAGATGCATCATCTAATTTGGGCACTATTGAGCAAAAGTCACGAGAAAAATGGTGTAATACAATGCCATAGCATTGTATATTTAAGTTCCACAACACTACCTCACACTTCAGAGCGCTTTAACACTCATCCATATAGCATCGCAATGCCAAAATTCTTTATTTTTATAGTACTAAGATATTAATTCAACCTTGCCAAATGGTGTATCCTTTTTTATTATGAAACTTTATTAAATGTTACAAAATTCGATCAAAATCATAATTTGTATTTATGGCATTGCGATAGCAGTCATTTCCCAGCATCTTAGTGCTCGTATGTGTCAAATAATGTGGTATTCTTTCGGTCAAAAAGTTAGCGCTTCATTTTCCCATACTTCAAGGAAAATGAACCTCCTCTAGTCAATTTAGACTAGTTAGAATAGAGTATCTTCCAAATTTGACTAGAGGAGGTTCATTTTCCTTAAAGTATAAGAGAAATGCATAACTATTTACGAGTAAATCGTTGATACATGAGTGAGGTTTTTAAAATCCTAGTGGAGTAGTGTTAAGTATAAATTATGAACTATTTTTGGTATTCAAATTATGTAAAAATGTATTATTTTAATTGCATTTGGGCAAAAAATTTTAGAAATGGAAAAAATTACAAATATTGAACAGTGTTACGGTGCCAATTATATTAATCCACAACACCTAAATCATCCATGTCGGGGTGCCTATTTCAGATGTTATAGTGCTGATTATCACTATTGTACTGCACCGTAGAGACGCAAAGGTCAACACTACAATGCCTCATAATGCCACTACACCTAAAATTCAACATTGCAGAGCCTAAGAAAAATTCATGTCGGAGTGTCATGCCTTTTAATACCCAAATGTCATATTTGTAATTCAAGTGTCATAGCATTCAAATTTTGGAGCATCATGGTAGAGCAATTGCCAAAGCGAGGAGCCACGCTGACTTAATAAAAAGATGCATCATTTTAATAAGTAATCGTGCCATGTCAGCCATCCCCACAACGAAAAGAACATTACAACATTGAGGTGCTAGTTTATTTTTCATCACCGTGGTGCCTAAACCCATTCTTGTACTTACTATAAAATATTTTTTAGTTCTATTATGTAAGGAGTTATGTTAATTGAGAGAATATATATATATATATATATATATAAGAGTATTTCTCAAGTGCCCCTTTAGAGTAAAGTCTAAGCAAGGCTAGAGAAGTGCAAGATACTATTTCTTATGAAGATCTTAGCCTGTTTGTGAAAAAGACTCTCTAATTGGTAGAAGAAGTGTAGAGAAAATTATTTTATCTTTCTAAGTGATAATTTTATTATCTTCTCTTGTATCTTTTCTTTCAATGAATGAAATGAAGATGAGTTTGATTATTAATTCTTCCACGTTAGGCTAATTCTCTAGTTTTGGGCTAATGATGTAGAAAGCTTAGCATGCATTAATGTAGAGTCCTATGCTTGTATTGATGTTTTCAATATCTATCATTCATCATCTAATACATGCAATGATCATATGTGTAGTTAAAATCTATTGTGATGCATAGTCTCGGTAGAGAAATACTAGAAAAATTAAGAGGATTGAAATGGAAAGTTGGCATGCCTAAACAATGGATGTTTGAATATTTTAGGTTCTATGGAGAAAGAAAAATTATAGGAAGGCTATAAACCTTTTTTTCGCCCATACAAACTCGACAAAGATCTAAAGATGCATATATTTTGATCCACATAAAAAATTAAGAGTCGCATTAGAAAATTTATGTTATTTTCAATCATTAGTCTAACATACTTTATTTTCATAAGTATTAATTTTTTTTTCGAAGATAAAAACTAAAAATATCCTTTTTATTTTCAATAGGATAAGTTGTACATTTGAAGTACTATTAGTAATTAAGTTGCAATCAAGCAAAACACTTTCTCATAAATTTGACACTCTAATATATTATTTTATTACTTAATTTGACATGTAAACTTGCATTTTTAATGAGATTTTATTAATTTTATATAAAAAAAAGCATATTTCAAACTCAGTAAGTCATATACTAGCTCATACTGCTATCTTCCCATCAAGTTATGGCACCATTACATGGGATTTAATGTGCGTATTGAAAGTTTGACTATATGACTAAATCAAGTGCATATTAAAAACCTACTTGTATCATGTATCTTTATGTCCTTTTATAAAAATTTGAAAAAACAAAAAACCAAGTATTTTGTTGATCATTTACCTTGTAATTTTTATTTTAGTTGTTTCATCAATATTGTATGCTTCATATATCCAATAAGAAGTCATTATTATTATTTTACCCTGAGATAGAAATGATCTTTACAAAAAT
The DNA here is from genome assembly GCF_001605985.2 of Dendrobium catenatum. NCBI lineage: Eukaryota > Viridiplantae > Streptophyta > Magnoliopsida > Asparagales > Orchidaceae > Dendrobium > Dendrobium catenatum. The sequence continues at coordinate 7,373,572 of NW_021318693.1, forward strand.
TCAAAAAAAATAAAAATACTTAAATTATTCTGACCCGGTTCTAAATTAATACCATTGTAGACCTCTTAGAGAGTATACTAACCCTGTAGAAAAAGGAATCCAATAAAGTATCAATAGAACTATTATCTAGGCCATTAACTTTGAACTAAAACCTAAAATAATTCAAATTATTTAAAATTTATAATCTAGGAGAACTCCTATTGAAAATCCTAACTTATACTTAGCTAGATTCTTAGAAATCTATATAATATTTATTTATAATGGTGTCAACGATAATGCTATTAGACTTAAATTGTTCCCATTTTCTCAAATGTACAAGACTAAGATGTGGTTGAATTTTTTGGCTCCAAGCTCTATAAGCACATGGAATGAGTTGGCACAAAAATCTTAGCCAAGAACTTCCCACCTTTAAAAACTGCCAAACTTAGAAATGATAACACATATTTCGCTCAGTTTGAAGTAGAATCAATTTATGAAAGTTGGAAGATATTTTAGAAATTCATAGGAAATATCCTCATCAAGCTTACACAATTGGTTTGTTATTTAGACCATTCACAATGAATTAGTAGGATCTCTTAGATCAATTATAAATGCTATAGCTAGAGGATATTTAATATATAATCCATTTGACAAAGTATATGAACTAATACAGGAAATGACTATAAATAATTTCCAATGGCTTGTGGATAGGGTGAATCCTAAGAGAGTAGCTAGAGTTTATAGATTGGATGCTTTATAAATTATTACTGCTTAGGAAGCATCAATTTTAAAGAAATTGGATACTATTAGAGTTAACTTAATATCTCGATCGTTTATGCAATTGAAAGAGCATAATATGAATTTGATTGATGATAATAGTGCTCTAGGGATTGAAAATGTAAATTTAATTATAGAGCAAAATAATCCTCATTCCAATACATATAACCTAGGTTAGAAGAATAATCCTAATTTTACTTAGTCAAATAATATTAGTGGTAATAATCAATAGAATACATATCACTAATCAAGGAGGAAATTAAAATAATCCTTAACAACATCTAGTGAATTCTAAAGCTTTTTATTCTCTAGGGTTTAATCAAGATAATCAATTTTTGAAAAGGAAGACACCATTGAAAGAAATAGTGATTCAATTGGGAAGCCTAATTCAAAGTTGAGCTACTTTAATAAAAAAAAACTTGGAAACTCAATTGGGAAACTTGCAATTTCCTTTAGTAGTACACCTCTTGGATCATTGTTCAATAATATTGAACTTAACCCTAAAGAAAAAGAGCAAGATTAAATTGGAAATTTAAGGAATGGTAAAGACATACCCTAGCCAAAATGATAAATGTAGGAAAGTTTGACTGAAGACTATAAATTTAGCACTGTATTAGGAGGAAACCCAATTCAATTTAGTGTTTCTTTATTACTTTTATTTTTTGTTACGTTTAATAATTTATAATTTCTTTTTATATAAATATGGTATATTATTTATAGAACTAATTTCTTCTTGATTTTGGCTAAGTTATGATATATATATATATATATATATTTAAAATATTATTGTGCTAAAAATTGAACTATAATTGAAGAGCTAAGATTGAAAGTACCGTAATGTTTACTTGTTATGTGTAGCAACATTCAAAACTAGCACCACAACGTCAAGATCTCAAGAAAATCAGTAGATTGAACCGCCATAATATTATATTCTTGAACATTGTAGTGCTTTGGTTCCTTCTTTAGCACCTAGGTGCTACACCTTCAAGCACTGTGATGTTAGATCAGTTATTTCAACAGTTATTGTGGCAGTTAAGACAATGAACTGTACGGATCATAAATATTTTATAACTATACTATTGTGAGCACAACAGCGATGTTGTTAGAGCTTTAGTGTTAGGTTAAAATTACTATAACAATAGTTAGAACACTATGGTAGTAATCTTTATCAGTGTCGCAATACTCACACATGTCAAACACCACAGTGGGTACCCAACCAAAAAGTGACGCTCTTATTTCCAAAGTGGTGCACCACAGCGCCACATGCCCTTCACCGCCTCATCATTTATCAGTTTATATGTTATTATTTTGTGTCTTTAAGTTTTGTAGCGCAATCTTCTTTAGCTCCACATATCTCATAGTGTTTATAAATAGGAATCCATATGTTTCATTGGTTCCAATACATGTTCACAACTCCTTTTATACTCAAGCTTTGTATTTCACTAACTTTGGTGAAATGTCCCCTAAGATATTTGGAAAGAAGGTTCTTCCTCTTCAAATGATAAGAGTAAATTCATTTTTTTTCGAGGCTAAGAAAAGACTTGTGAAGTTATTAGTTAACAAACAATTTATTCCTAAGAGAGGCTTCCAAAATCCTAGTATCCTTGTCATGTAGATCATTGTAAGTAGGGGTTGGGAGCATTTTTGTGAAGAGACCTATACATTTGTTATAAATATAATGAGAGTGCTTTTCACTAATGGGAAAGAGGAAGTAGAAAATAAATATTATGTGAGGGGTAAGTGGGTTCCTTTCGATTCTACATCTAAAAATCGCCACTCAAAACTTAAATTTTTTTAATTTGATAAGTACATTGCTTTTTGTTAAACCCCCATTGATCCCAAGAAAATCTTGAAAGTATTGTAATGACCCAATAGTGGAGAAACCTATAAGAAGAGAGAAAGTAAACTTATCAATTTTCATGCATCCTATCTTACTCAAACTTCTAAGGCTTGACATTATTTCATTTTTATCTGCCTTCTACCAAGTAGGAATATTAGTGAAGTAACCCGGTACCGTGCCCTACTTAATTATGCCATTCAAATGGGTTACTCTACTCTATAGATGTAGGAAAACTTATCTTCTCTTCTTTGACTTATATATTTAGGGGTACCACTTTAGTTGGATTAGGTCACTCTTATTTTAGCTATGCCTTATATATATTTCAAACTCTTACATAGGTCAGATACAATGCTCTCGTACTCTCTGGCGACTCCTTGGCATTCTAGGATTTTTCGTTCGATCTCCATTTTTGCTCCTTCTGGCATGGTTTTACCGCATGATTTTGCCTTTTTCTTCCTTCGTGTGCTCTTGAGTTGTTTAGTGTTTTGTTTTGATTTTCATTTCAGTTCTCATGGCTTTGGGGGATGATGATGTCTTCGTCATTGATCCCCTCCTCTTCTTCGTTTCCTGATGGAAAGTCTCATTCTTTCAAAGAAGTTTTGGCTAGTTCTTCTTCTACTACTACTAAACTGCATTTCATTCAAACGTCTTTTAAAGGTTTCCCTTCTCTCATGTTTGATGATTCTGTGGTTTCTCAGTTGGTCGCACCTTTTTCGTTAACTTTGGTTGGAAAGTTTGTCTTGCGATGATCGAATCTGGATAAGATTCATAAAATTTTGCTAATATGAAGCTTTCTGGTTCGTTTCTCATTAGTTTGCTAGATTAGAGACACATTGTAATTCAAATCTCTAATGATTTTGATTATAATCTTATTTTTTCTTGGAGATCTTATTATATTCAAGTTTATCAGAAGCGGTTACTCAAATGGACTCCAGATTTTGATGTTCATGAGAAGTCTCCTATATCTCCTGTGAGGATTTCCTTTTCGAATCTAAGACTTCATTTCTTTAATTCCCAAATTTTGTTTGGTTTTTCTTTGATTTTTGGTAGGCCACTACAGATGAACCAAGCTACTGCTTTGATCTCCCATCCATCGATGGCTCATGGTTTAGTCGAGTTGGATATTTCTAAGAAACATCCTAATTAGATCTGGCATGAGTCAAAATTAAATGGATATTTTCAAAAAGTTGATTTTGAAAACCTGGCTATTTTCTATTCTTACTATACAATGCATGATCATGGCTTAAATGAATGTTACAGGTTACACCCTCACCTTCGTAAGGAGAAGGATTCTTCCAAACAATCGCAGGGAAATACGATTTTAGCTCCTTTGGCATCTCATGATAATGAGAATCCTTCTCAAGGATTGGTTGAGGAAACATTGGCAAAATATTAGGACAATATTGAGGACGCAATATATATAAATAATTCCATCATTAACAGTGAGCTACCCTCTACCATTATCGAGGATCCTATTATTTCTCATGGAGTTTTTAATAACTCTAATTTTTCTTTAAATAATGGTTTTGAAAATGTGGATAAGCAAATGTTGGCTATTACTACTAATAAAAATATTGTTTCATTATCTCCTTTTAGTCCTTTTGTTATTAATAAAAAATTGCCTAATATGGATTTTATGATGATTATTATAATTGTGCTAATACTTTGACATCTCAACTTGTTGTGAATGATCAGGAAGACATGCATCATAATTTGGAGGAGGGAGAATTAGATAATACTGTCATTGATATGGGTAAAAAGGGAAATATGGAAGAAGGTTATAACTCTGAGGATGGAGAATTGGCTCAGAAGGAAAGGCATGCGAGTTTGCACAATGGTAGTAAGCATTCTACTAACTCTTAGTATCATATTAATGCCTTTACTGATATGGAGGATATGAATATTGTGGCTAAATGTTTTGCTAAAGATGGTAATGACACTACCTATACAAAGTTTAAAAATAGGTAGAGTGCAAAAAACAAAAAAAAACATCATTTTACAATCACCAAGGAACACCCATTAGCAAACTAGTCTCTAGCCCCTTTCTTATGTTTAAATCTCTTATTTGGAATGTTAGGGGCATTGGTTTCCCCTCATCTAGGTTGAGGGTTAAGAACTTATGTCATATCAACAATGTTTCTAATCTTGTATTGCTTGAACCACTCATTATTCCTGCTAAATTACTTACAACTACTAGATATTTGGGGTTTAAGCATTCTGTTGCGAATTCTTCCAATGAGATATGGGTGCTTTGGAAGGATCCTATTTGGATAGATTTTATTGGAGATTTTACTCAAGTTTTGCATTGCAATATTGAATTTCTAAATTTGAAATGTTTTGCTTCCTTTGTGTATGCTACCTCTTCTTTAGTACTAGAAAAATTTTATGGGAGCAACTCAATAATTTCCACAATATTTGTAACTTGCCCTGTCTTGTTGGGGGTGATTTTAACACTATTTCTAATCCCTTTGAGTGTATTAGGGGATCTACTCCTATTTATCATTCTATGGAGGATTTTAATAATATGATTCTGGATGTAACTTAGTGGACATTGGTTTCTCTGGCAATAAATTCACTTGGAACCATGGTCATTTATTACAAAGGTTGGATTATATTTTGTTTAATGATGGTTGGCTTAGCTCGTTAATTCTATTTCTATTGAACATCTTAGCAGAACTCTTTCTGATCACTTGCCTATCTTAACTAGCCTCAAGTTGAGGCATATGGGTCCTTCACCTCACATTAGAATTCAACATATATGATTACTTCATGATTCTGTTCTTAACTTGGTTCAGGAAAATTGGCAGGCCCCTTTGCATCTTATTAATTCTATCTTTTCCATGAATAACTTTTTGTTTAAATTGAAAATACATAAGCAAAAATTAATTGGTTGAATAAAAATGTCTTTAAAATTATTTTCATCAATATCTTGAATGCTGAAGATAAAGTGAACACTTTTGAGCTTAATTATTGATTGTTTTTTTCTAATGATAATTTCAGTTTGCTTAAGGAAGCTAAAGATTGCCTTTTTAAGTTATAAGCTCAGGAAGAAGACTTTCGGAAACAAAAAGTAGATGGTAAGCACCTTGTTGAAGGTGATAATAACACTAAATATTTTCATGTGTTGGTTAATAGGAATCGTACCAAAAACTCCATTAATAAAATCACTCATGATGATGGTTCTATTATTGAGAATGTTGAGAAAATTGCTAATTTTGTGGTTCAATATTTCATAACTACCTTAATAACAGCTTTACTTCTAACCCTATTGTTAACCCTTGTGTTATACCTAATCTTATATCTCAAGATGATAATAATTTTCTCTATAAAAAATCCACTCTTGAGGAAATCAAAGAGATTATTCATAATGTGAATGTTGATTCTATGGTTGGGCCGGATGGTTTTACCTTTAAGTTTTTTCATAAAGCTTGAAATATTATTAGTAATGATCTTTATTCTATTATTCTGGATTTTTTTTTTATGGTCACACTATTCCTAAGTTCTTTACTTTCACCTCTATTGTTCTCATTTCTAAAAGCAATTCTGATAGTAATTGAAATAATTTTAGCCCTATTAGTATTTGTACTTTCTTTAGTAAGTTGATTTCTAACATTCTTAAGAATCGGCTAACTTCTATCCTCCCTAGAATTATTTCTCTTTATCAAATGGGTTTTGTTAAGGGTCGGTCAATTTATGATAATATCTTTTTGGCTCATGAATTTCTTTATGATCTTAATATTAGGGTGAGAGGTGGCAATATCATTTTGAAACTTAATATCTATAAGGATATGACAATATTGATTGGAACTTTCTTTACAATATTTTGTATTTATTTGGTTTTAATTTGGTTTTTATTTGTCTCATCAAGAATTATTTTAAAGTATCTTATTTTTCTATTATTATTAATGGCAAAAGCTTTGATTTTTTTAAATCCTCTCATGGTTTAAGACAAGGTGATCATATCTCTCCTATCCTTTTGATTATTGCTACTAAGTATTTATCTAGAGGTCTTGTCCACCTCTTTGAGATTCACCCTAGCCTCTATTTTAGAACTTTGGGTGGTTTTTCTATTTCCCATTTATGTTTTGCTGGTGATTTTATTATTTTTTCTAATGCTTCTTTATATAGGATTTACAAACTTATAATTTTCTTTCATATGTTTAAAAATGTTAGTGGGCTTTCTCTGAATAAGCATAAGAGTTGTTTTGTTGCCTCCAATATTGTGCCTAACGACCATATTTTGGCTATTAAAGGCCTTACTGGTTTTATGCAAGGTCACTTGTCTATTAAGTACCTTGTTGTTCCTCTATTTAAAGGTAGGAAGAAACTATTCTTTTTGAAGACTTGATAACTTCTGTGCATAACAAGCTTTTATGCTAGGATTTTAATTTTTTGAGTCTTGGGGATATATTAACTCTAATTAGAAGTGTTCTTTTCTCTCTCTCTCTCTCTCTATGTTTATATCTTCTAAACTCTTCAAATTATTGTATGGTGTGCAACATAATTGATAAACATATCAATATTTTTTTTGGAAAGGGATTAATGGAACTTCTAAAATTAATCAATCCTCTTAGGACAAATATTGTGGTGTCTTGAATGATTGGTGGAATTTTGAAAGCATGTTTTGACAATTATTAGTTTTCTTTGGGACTTAAAATTGAATTCTAAAATCGAATTGTCTCGTTAGAAAAAAGTATATCACCTCGAGAGGTGAAAATAAAATTTCATAACGGTATTCAGATTTAGAATTATGAAATTCATCTTGAATATTGTGACTGGATTCTAAAGAGAACTTTATATGACCCCGAAGGGTCAAAATGATGTTCTATTGATATCCAGCTACAGTATTTAAGAAGTGTGATCGTTAGGTTCACGTCCAAAGCTTCATCAAAGAAAGATGTATCTCCCCAAAGGGAGATAATGCCATTCAATGATAATTCTTTGAATGTGATAATAACTATCATCTTTTAATCTTTTCCAAAGGAATCCAATATAAATTTTGCAAAAAAATCAATTTTTGAAATCAGGTGAGTGTGTGGTTCTAAATCTCCTACGAGCGCAAGTCATCGTAGTTAATTACATCGTAGGGAAACAGAGTCCCCTACGAAAACTCTCGATTAAAATAGTGACGAAACTTTGTTAGATTTTTTAAGAGTGATATCAAAAAGATAGGTGAATTTTGGAAGCTCAAAAGGGAATGGATCAAAATTGGGCAGTTATTAACAAAATCGAGGGAAGAGGAGTAGGGGACACTTTGAGATTCCAGAACCATCCGGAAGTGTCTCAACTTAATCTAAGTGTTGGGCTTTATGTTTTGGATTGAAATGATATTTAATTAGAGTTGAGCATTTTATTAGAAATTTGGGATTAGATTCCCAAAGTTTGGGGGCTTATAATCAAAGATCAGCCCCGGATCCTAAATCTAATTTGGACACTGGACCACAGTCGTCCAAACCTAACTAATGCAGTGTAGAATCTAGACTTACCCTGGCCTGGATTGGGGAGCCAGCTAGCCACCTAATTGATTTAAAAGAGATAAGCCCGATCTTTTATGAAAGAGTGGTAGGGACATTTTATTTAAAGTTTTGAAAAATTTGGGCCGACATCTAAAGATTTTCCTAACTAGCCCCTTTGACTTATGTTGGGTGCAAAATGCTAAGGACTAATGCAATTAAAATTTTGACTCTTTTAATTTGTTTCTAAAGCAATGCGTGCTGGTTAACAACCTCAAATCAAGTATGCTTGAAAGTTAAAAACAGGCTTAGAAAATATTTTTTTAGAAGACTAGGCTTCCCTAGGTCTGGCACCTCATCCTCATATGTCAGACTATTCGGACTCTACCCGCAGGCAAGGAAGGGTCTAAAGCAAGGAGGGAGTAGTGCAGAAATATGCATGCGACCCCGGGGTCGATCCCCGGCTAATTCCCTAAATTCGTTATCTTTATATGTTATTTAGACTCACTAAATTTTAAACTTTAAGATTATGAGTATAAAAATTTTCACACCTTTACGAGTCTCACGTATCCAGGCGAAAATAAAAGCGGCACACAAACACCAAAAAATTAAGAAAAGCAGGCAACCTTAAAGGCAATCATCTCAACACATCAAATATAAATGAATTATTTAATAAATATCCATAGGCAAAGTTGTCTTGCTTATTACAAACCAGAATTTTGCAGAAAGTAAAGTGGCCGGGCACTACTAACAACAAACCAGATTCTAAACCTAGCAGAGATTGAAGTGGTTTTGAATTGGATACTCTCTGTCTTCAAGTCTTCAATCTCGTTCTCCTTCAGGTTCATCTTCTTTATGCTCTTTGGATTCTTTGTAGTAGGCTACCCAAATGGATAAGAGGGCACTTCCTGTGAGGGGAAGGCCACTCTTTCCTCTTTGGGTAGGGAAGAAGTTATCCAAATTTGGATCTCCAAATAGAAAATGGCTACTCCCCTAAGGGGTGTCCTTTTCTCTTTAGAGTCTAAGCTTTGAACCTATGTATCCCAATTCAAAACCCCACTTTCACAACACTTTACATTTGCACAAATTATATTATATGAAAATGAAAAATTCTAGACTCTTCTGCAGAGTTATCCTAAGCAGTTAATGAATCAAAGAAAACATATTCCCAAGAAATTATATATGTTCAGAAAAGTAAGTAAACACACTGGCCACGCTCTTTTTATTTGGGGGCTTTAGCAGCTGAAGTACCTATGCAAGCATTTATAATAATTGAATTTTTTTTATTGATCTAGCCCCCTTTTTATTGCCCTGTATGGGTGTGGCCACCTGCAAAAAACTATATGAACATCCAGATCATACCTATCCTAGGGGTAATCTAGCCACCAAACACATCAACCATCCACAGAGTGCACAAAAAGTAAACAGACACAGCAAAACAATTTCATCCACAACATGCAGTTAAAACCATGAAAAATCTGGCACACAGCAGAAAAGTAAGCATCGACCTAACCTAGATCTAGAGTTGAATGTCCTAGAAAACCATCTAAAGTGTGTGTAGAGAGTCGTGTGGCAGGGGTAGATCCTAAGTTAGATGACTGGTTAAAGTTGTCCAAAATTCTGAGTTTGTTAAGGCATAAGGGAAAATTTATGATAGAATTTAAATATTAATATATTAAGAATTTTATTTAAATATATTTTAGAGATTAATTGATTACTATCTTTATTTCACATCGAGGCCGTGAAGTTTATTTCACCTTCCTTGGGGCTAAGTTAATAGCCTCGTAGGCCTGG